>NC_142528.1:23006500-23171500 GCF_964205215.1 Stylophora pistillata | reverse complement strand
GCATGCAAAACTACTTTTTCGTGTGCCACTATTACTGACTTCAGTCGATCATATTTATCATGTCTTTCTTAAAGACGCTTACAATTCTACAATCAAGCAGTGTTGGGAACACATCAGCACCTTAGCGTGGTCTGCGGTATCTTTAAGCCCTGAATACTGCCTCATCACAAAAATTTTTAAAAACACTGTATCATCGCGCGTAATTGAAACAGAGACAAAACATGATTTTCTTCCATGCTTGATTTATAGACAAATGGACACTTAAGAGACACGCACGAACTTGATATTTGCATAGATTGTGTAGGTCTAATGGGTCGTACATTTGTTGCTCAATGGGTCGTATTTTATTCAATATAATAATAATAATAATAATTGTATTTATATAGCGCTAAAATCCACTAATTGTCCAAAGCGCTGTATACCCACCCAACCCACCCCAGGGGAGGACATCCATCACACAGTAATCTCGTGCGTGGGAAATTTAACGTCTCCTGCCCCTAACCCTGCAGGAGACGGGACCTCCATTTATTCGTCCCTATCCGAGAAGACTAGAATATCTAACCATTTCTTGATGTGAAAGAAAGGAAGCATATTCTTCTCACTTAATTTTAAGACCCTGAGTGTTGGTCCGGCCGGTATTGAACTCTCGACCTCCCGCACAGCAGTCCGGCGCTCTCCCAATTGAGCTAACCAGGCGGCGGTAGATTTAAGGTCCTGGATTAAGTTCTAAACCGTCGTTGCAAATCCTCTTCACCATATTGTGAGGTTCTGAAAAGGACGACCTCGGTGATCGATTAGTTTTTGTAGAAGGCAGGCTTACAATCTTAGACTTTTAGCGGTATTTCTAAAAACATCTACTTGGACTCGAGGAATGTAACGGTTATATTTGGTCTTCTTGAACAGGGGGTAAAATATAGCTTTTACTTCGCGTGAGTAGAGAATCCGCTAAGGATCCCTGATATGTTGTTGTTTGCCTCGATAGTTTCTAAATGTCACATTTCAGACTGGTATCCGGTGTAGCTAGTGTTTTCGGGAAACAGTTAGGATGGTATTCGCTCACTTAATTTCCGCATGTAGTGAATATTTTAAGTCAGGGCAGAGTTAATAGAGGGAACTGGTTATGAAAGCCGGCGATCTTCAAACGATAAGAACAATAGGAGTCCTCTGAGATTGAAGGTACAAGTCACGTGATCGCGAAGGTGGACATTCAAAACAAGATGGCGGATGGAGTAGACGATCTCTTGCTATGGGGAGACGATTTCGAAGTTATTTTAGACATTTTAGAAGGTGATGAAACAGTCAAACAGCAGTTTGTGGCAACAGTTAACAATGTAAGTTCCAATTGTGCTAATTCACGTGTCTAATTTCTTGCTACCGACCCAAAACGTTCGCTTTGTTGATATATCCAAATTATATATTTGTGGCTTGGCAAGTTACTCGAGTCACCCGCAAAAAATTTTACACCCAAAAATTTTACTCAGATATGCATATCCTACCTGCAATGACTGATCAGTGTTTCTGTAGAAGCTAAGAATATGTTTTACACTGAATGTCTCGTTTAATATGAGAAGTACTTGCTGGAAACAGCTCTGAGTTCAGAGTATCACATCGAATTTTAGCTGGTTGTAGCAATATGTTGCACGAATCGTAATTTTTCTTTGTTTGTTGTAGGTCCAGCAACATGAAATTATCTGCAAAGACTGTGGGAAAAAGTATAAAACCAAAGGAGGTTATGAACGACACAGAAGTTTGAAACACAGCAGTCTTCACGAAGGATCTATTCAGCCTTTGAGTGTCAGCATACTTGCTGAAGTCGTGGCTTCCACAATCAGGAAAATAAATGAAACTGAAATGTTTACAAAAAGCTTGAGGGATGAACTAAGCAAGTATTCTTTTCAACAGCCAGAGGAAGGTAGTTTCGAATTCACTAGTATAAAATCAATGTATGATGGGTTTTTAAAGAATGGAGACTTAGAGAAGTTGTTCAGAAATATTATGCAACAGTTCTTTTTCCATTAAAAAGAAAATGAGTCTCAGCTGTAGCGAATGAAAACAGTTTCTTAAGGTCGGATTTTTTTATTGAAAATTTAGGGTCACGCTTGAAAATAAGATCAACAGCAATATCGATAGTTTCATTTAACGGAATATTGGTAAAAAGACTTTCAACATCAAAGGAAATGAGAAAATTGTTTTTAAGATCGAAACTCCTGAGTTCTTCAACAAAAGAGAATGAATCTGTGACCGAATACTTAGGTAAAAAAGTTAGGTAAAAGTGGGGCGAGAGTAGAACTTAAATACTGGTCTAAGAGGTGGTTGGAAAGAGACGTCACATCACCTTAAGAAACTGTTTTCATTCGCTACAGCTGAGACTCATTTTCTTCTTAATGGATAATTTTATGATCAAGTTGATGGGGTAGCGATGGGTTCTCCGTTAGCGCCACTCCTAGCTAATCTTTTTCTTGGTTTCCACGAGGAAACATGGGTAAATAATTCTAACCATTCGACTCGCCTTCTACTTTATAGGCGTTATGTTGACGACACCTTTTGTGTCTTCCACAATGAACAGGATGCGATGTCATTTTTTGATTACCTTAATTCACGGCACCCCAACATATTGACTGCACTGCACTGATACTTACCTGACGCGGGTTAGGGTCTCATAGCATGTAGTTCTCTGCATTATGGGACTCGTTACCCAACAGCAGTCCTTGCACACCCCGACTGTTCAGGTGCCCCGTTAGGCGGGGAGCGCTTCCGGGGGGCCAGGTTCGATTCCTGGGCGATTTTGGCGTACTGGTGTACCCTCCTTCAGGCGTTACTCGGCGGAACCATTGCACTCCGGTTCCGTTAAGTATATATGTCGTCCGGCCGTTGCAGCACTGACCATTGCACTAATGGGTCCGTGGCCGGGGGCGCCTGAAAAACAAAAAAAAAAAAAATATTCACTTTCCAAAAAGAGCATGATGGTAAACTCTCCTTTCTTGATATATTTATCGACAACTTCGAATGGTCTACAGTGGTCTCCTAACAAATTTCTTCAGTTATATTCCATCATGCTACCAAATTGGCCTTATCCAAACTCTTATTGACCGTATCTACAAAATCAACAACACCTCTTCCGGTCTTCAAAACGATCGTAAGAAACTTTCCGACACCTTAAAACATAATTATTTTCCTTCGCATATTATTGAAAGGACTTTCAAGCGGTATCTTGACGGGTCCTCCTCTCAAAATAGCCGGAACATTGATGAAAATAATGCACGTTACTTTAAACTCCCTTTTGTCCCACTTCTCTACTAGGATAAAGGAGCACACGGAAAGCGATAAAAACCCGCATATTTTTGAGCATTTTAACACATCTCCTTCTTGTAAGAACAAATACTCCCTTTCTTGCTTTAGCACTCTGGATTCTGCCAACAATTCAATTGATTTAAAACTCAAAGAAGCTTTTTAGATAAATAAGATCAAACATGAACTTAACAAACAACTACAACATTATAACACTTTTCTAGCTTTTTAGTTCACGCCTTTAATTTCATGTTTGTTGTCACGCTGTAATTAGTACCCGCTTTTGTATTACATCATACTGTAAATATTTTACTCATTTACTTGTCTGTTATATAATTTCTCACGTTCAGTCACTCATTGATTGAAAATGGCATAAGCATACCGAAACATGTCTCTAAAAAAGTTGTATATTTCTTACAATATTTTTGCATAATCATCGCAGATCAAAGACGTTTATCGGCGGCCGACAGTGAAATAGGCTCGATTACCAGCCGCTGTTCGGGAATTGGAGCCCGCGCTCCTCCCCGATAGAGGAACAGTGAGGTTCTTGAGCTAGCCCCCATAAGTTATCATTATCATTACTATTGTTATCATTATTATTATTATTCAGCATCATTATCATTATTATTATTATCGCAGAGAAATCAACTGAATGCTACATTCTAATCAGGCAGCGCAGGGCAAAAACCGTAACCTGTGAGCCATGGATTAAAAAAATAAATGTACATTAACTAATCCTAAAAAGCTTTTCCGTTGTGTCTACGGTCCTCCTTCTAACAAGAACTCAAACTGCAATAAGTCCGGGCAATATTCAGCGTGCCCGAGAGCACTGCCCTCTGAATCTTTCGCAGTACGTCTGTGCTTCTGCCTCCCACCAGCTCGCGCATCATGACATCCAGCTCCCGTGACCACCCCCCGTGGACATCCATAATGATGTTATATTGCTTCACCTCGTAGCCTGGGAACTGCTGCCTTAGTTCCCAGCGAAGGGGTCCGTACTTCACTGTCTTCTCTTCATCCTTTCTTGTCCGATTTTTAACCCACGGGCAGCTCATTTCCAGCGTCACAACTCTCTTGCACATATGATTTACAATGCGTGCATCCACCCTATTGCATCTGACCTCTTGTTGATCAGCATATATAGGGACATCCCAATAAGCTTTAACATTCTCTGACTCATACACGGGCTTCGGCTTGTCGGGTGAGTACCAGGGTGGTATCTCGTCTATAAATCCCTCATCATACAACAGTTCGTAAAACAGTACCTTCAGTGCTGCGTCGTGTCTAGAGAGATACTTGCTCTGGGCCAGCGCACTGCATCCTGACAAGATATGTGCCACACTCTCTGGAGCCTTGCCGCATAATATACATGAGATTTTACGTAAGTGTGTACTAAAAAGTTTAAGCGATTAAAGTTTTGTTCTTTGACACAATGTCAGGAAAATTGAAAATTTTCCGTTTAAAGTGTACCTAAACCCAAAACGTTTTTCCGCTTAATGAAATAAGCTTATTTTTTTGGAGTATTTCTGTCCAAAAATTTTTTAATTTGCTCAAATCTTTAACTTTCTATGCCCAGTCAAAATACAGAAAATCGGCCGCCATCTTGCCCCACGACCGAGTTTAAAGAGGAATGGCTCTAGCGGGTAATGTGACGTCAAATCGAGAATACGAAAGTCTGCATTTCGCACATTTTCACTTGTTTGGGAAGGTTGTCGTCGATATTGTCCGAAATATGCCGACTAGGTGTGTTGTATGAGGAATATATGAAGCGCGATACCCTCTTGCAAATTTCGCACGTTGCAACACCTCCTTCAACACACTTAGTGTTGCCCCAACTTCCTCTTTAAACTCGGTCGTGGAGCAAGATGGCGGCCGATTTTCCATATTTTGACTGGGCACAGAAAATTGAAGATTTGAGCAAATAAGAAAATTTTTGCACAGAAATACTCCAAAAATACGCTTATTTCGTTAAGCGAAAAAAATTTTTGGGTTTAGGTGAACTTTAAGTGGTAAGTAGTACACTTATCCAACGTGAAACGCATATATGCATTATGTAATTAAAAGTGGAATTTTGAAGACAGGGATTTCTCTTCTTTTTCAGTTTTTCTAAGTGAGCTTACTATAGGTGAGCATAAACTCTCTCACCACCGTCGACCGTCAATCTCGAATTTGCCGTTGGTCATTTTTGCAAATTCATCCATGCCGGATTCTGTTAAAAAAAAAAAAAAAAAAAAACCACTGATACATTGTGCGTGTGAAAAAAGCCGAAAGCGTTTACACCGCTGACAGCTTTTTATTCTTTGTGTACAATGCTTTTGAAAGGAGATGGTTTTTCTCCCCGAGGAAATAATTTCCTTTCAATTGTCTGACATCATGGAGTTCGGACACGTCTTATTAAGAGCAAATATAAAATTGGGCTCTTTAAAACTACCGTATTAAAGTGAATATAAAGTGGGACCATCTCATTAGTTTAACAATCACATCTTTTACCGACCCCATTAACTGATACAAACCGATGCTAAATGCGTCTGTGTTCAATATTTGAAAAAGTTAATGCGGGAGATCACATTCAGTTCCTTTACCTTGAAGTCGAACGCATCTGTTAAATAGTTAAAAACGATTTTTGAAAATGGAGAACAAAACTGTACAACTAACTCAGAGTATTCCCCCCTGCAGCAAGACTTTAGAACTGGTTTTCTGGATCCTCTATGGCGCAGCAGGTGTGATTATCCTAAGCGGGAACATTATTACTATCCTTGTTGTTGTTACTAACAAGAGACTTCGACAAAACTATATGAACATTTTCCTGGTCAGCCTAGCAGTAGCAGATTTGATGATTGCGGTGTTTGTCATCCCTGGATACGCGGTGTTCTGCATCGGCTGTGCTAAGTACGCATTGGCGAAGTGGTGTTGGATCCTGACTGGAATAAAAGATGTCGTCTTCGGTAGTACGGTTTTTAATTTGGCTGCGATATCGTTTGACAGACTCCTTGCCGTTCTACGGCCTTTGCATTACCACAACTACATGACGAAAAGAAGCGTCAGTCCTATTTTAACTGGGGTGTGGGTTTTCAGTTTCGTTTCAGCAAGCTTACGACACGCATGGCTTCATACGAAGCCCGAAGAAGAGACGCGAAAGATCGATAAAATTTATTACAGTACATTAATGTTCGCTTTCGCTTTGATGCCCGTTGTTGTCATTACAGGTATGAATGTGAGAGTGATTCAAGAAATTCGAAGGCAAAATCGATTACACCGCGACAGGATCACAGCCGCCAAAGGAACAATTTCCTGTGTTCTAGTTGTGTTCATGTTTCTGATCAGCTGGCTGCCGCTGGCTTTTGTAAATTTTAGTTTTGTGTTCGGTAGACCTGATTTAGTCAGTGACATAATGGTGAAAATCGCCTGGTTTTTGATTTTTGCACAATCATCTGCCAATCCTTTCATTTACTCCTTTTTCAGATCCGATTTTAGGCAAGCCAGTCGCTCCTTGATTTGCTGTCAACTTAAAGTGGCTAAAAATGAGATCCACAGTAATACGGCCACTTAATTAACTACATAAAAAATTGTTGAGTTTAAAAAACAAAAAATTTGGCAGTGCATACTTTAAATGAACTCGATGAGTAGTAACTTGAAGAGATTACTTCTTGGGGGAATGTCTTGCGTAAAGAAATATTTTAAAGAATTTAAAGATAAAGCAGTTTTCAATAGACCTCTTGATAAAACTATACTCCTTTGTAAAAAAGATCATGGAGAAAAGATGTGTACACATCGTAGTAAACAGCAAAAACAATCATTGGGCTGAATTATTTCTCCTCATCATCAGAGGCACTTCTATTTGAGCGAAAATGCCTTTTTATAGATAAATTGAGTAGCTGACTTTAGATTGGTAAGGCTAACACTTTACGTTGCAACCGGGATTAATTTTCTGTTGACAACCAATGATAGAATTAATAGAGGACAGGAAAATACAATTAAAGATAGAATATTATTGAAGCCGATATATTTACCGGAATTGCTCGTTAAGAAGTTAATCTATGGAAAACAAGCTTGGACACAGCTCATTTTAGGCCTCTCTAATTTTTCACAGGCGGTTGCGCTTCGAGGAAGACCAGCGCCTTCCCAACGAAAGAAACGATGGGAAGGAGAGAGATTTATGTGAAAATGTCGAGAGAGATATACTACACCGTTGTGTTTTACAATGATGCCGAGTCCTGAGAAAAGTCGTTATTGCACGCTTTTAAAATTACGATAATGGTTTACGTGTTTTTGATATCGCCATTTACTCCAGCTGTATTGAAAGGTCACCTAAAGCGGAATCACTCATATAAAACTAAGAACAATCTCCCTAGTCAAATTTATTTCATATCTTTATCCCGAAATCAATGTTAGTAGTATTTTTGAAGGAGTTTTTTTGTGTTTTAGTGGTCAGTTATGGCATAAATTGGAGTTTTTACCCTTTTTGTAATACTCATGCTGTGGAACTTGTATTAAGCGGTCAACCTGCATAAGGCGGTGTCCCCGCCATTCCCTTTGAGTGATCGCTTAATGCCGGTTCGACAGAGTGGTTATTGGCACGTCTGTTTGTACCCCTAACTTTTTTTAATTAAGCGGGGGCGGTGTCGTCCTATCATTTTAGCAGCACGTACATAATTATTTTACCCTCATATCAAAACGTCTCCATCAGCAAACATCAGTCGCGCTCTATCACATGATTGGTCAATGCAATGTAAACACTTCTTATTTATAAAATGGACTTAATGCACTGTCATTCTAAAGATTAAACCAAAACAAGCCTAGAACCTAACTTGACTCATGATTTTGTGAGTGTTCTGAAGATGAATATTTAGTCTGAAAGGTAAGAGAATTTCAGTGAAGAACTTAGAGGGTACAGTTTTGTGCCATATGGCTTTGAAAGTAGAATTTAATTGGATGGGGGATGCATACTTCTTCATTGAGGAAAACGTCAGTAATTCGCAAAAAAACTGAACCTACGTCAGTATCAAATTACTGTCCGGTGGACAATATGAAGGCTTGTTTGTCTTGTTAGTTGAAAATATTGAAGGGTATATCTATGAGGTTTTTTCATTCAAATATTTCTATGAGGAAAAATGACCAAGGCCTTTCGCAATAGCAAAGTTGCACGAATGATTTTGCTGCATTCACCAGTTACTTTAAACTGTTCAAAAGGAAAACTCCCGGCCTTTAATTCTTGAACTCATCGTTAACTGTAACGGAAAAAAACGCAAACCAAGTCTTTAAAAAATCGAGATTTGTTAAGCCACAACTGTACGTTTCAAAATACAATAGATTAGTTGTTGTATCGAATATCAGAAGTTAATATAAATTAATGAATTTAACAAGAGAATTGACAGAACATCTCTTGACTTATTTTGCACAAGTACGATGGAGGATAGCAATTCTTTGAGACTCGACAAACAGAAATAACTTTCAGTATTTTTCTTTTCAGTATTATGCTTTTCACCTTTTTAGCGCAACTGCATGCAGTTCTTCTACTGTCGTTGTATGTTTTTTTTTAGCTGTATTATTCCAGGTGGTCATTTATTATTGAAATTTTTGCATGCAATATCTCGTATTCAAACATCCGCCTCCCTGATGCCCATTAGTTTTATTAGCGAGTGAAGAGTGGTTTTACCAAACTCTATAAATCTTCTTTCTTTGATAATTTCGTACTGAGCATTAAACAAGCTTTTGTTCTGAGTGCCACTTGAACTTGGGTCTATGTCATAGTCAATGGTAACTTAATGGAGATGCCAGCTTAACTTTAGACTATTTAAGCAGTAATGCCCTTTGAGACGCTATTTTTTTTCGGGAAGCTGGATTTTTGAGAGCACGTTTTAATTATTACGTAGATACAAAGACCAAAGATACTTAAACAGATTATCTATGTATAGGATTAATGCATATACTGGACATATGCATATACTGGATTAATGCATATACTGGACATATACCCCCTGTTTTTATCATATCCTTAAAAAATATTCCTTTTCTGTCAAGCTTTTCTAATATCTCTCATCGAATTACATCGAATGTTTAGCCACAGAATGTACATGAATACTAATGTGATGATCAAGGCATATGGTCACTTCAAAGTCACTTGAAATATTAATATCTTTATGGTATTCAATATTCATTTTCAGTTGTTAAGGTTTTTGCCATTTTATTGATGCTCTCGGCTGCTCTCGTTCGATAACTTGATGATTCCAGATTTAGTTGAGAATAAACTACAAATTTTGCCTATTTGCAAATTTAAATTCCCACTGAGTAGACATTCTCGTTTGTTTTCTATGACAACACACCTGGCGAAATATAATTTAGACGGACATTGTCAAAATGATTTAGTGTAGTTGTATAAATGTCGTAAACGTGTTGACTTCAATTTTTTTTTCAATTATTTAAACCCTGTTTCGAAGAGATCTTCGGCTGGTTAATTCAAATCATTTGACTTGAGATCATTCATCACAAAGAGAAAATGACTTTGGAGTAAAACACAGAAAATCTAGATGGAAAACACTTGCAGTAAATTGATAAAAAACACTCAGGATGTTCTTCATTTCATTCGGAGGTCTGCGGGATATGATCATCCTAACTGTGGGAAATGTTTTCGCTTGTGTTGTGTTCCTAACCACGGCCAAACTCCGTCGAAGTAACATGAACATTCTTCTTGTCAGTCTCACCACTTGGGATATACTTATGTCCGTTTTCATTGTTCCGTTTTACGCTGTTTTTTGTGGTCTTGGGTGCGAGAAAGCCTTGAAAAGCTACTGCTGGCTTATGCGAGAAGCTAAAGACTACGTCAAAATCGGTACTACCCTTACTTACGATCAGGCTATGTTGCTGTATTACAGCCACTTCAATATAAATCGAAAATTTCTTCGACAAGAAAAACCGGTATGTTGACAATTGTTTGGCTGTTACCGGACCGGTGTTATTAGCGGGAATTCGGAACTCCTGGCAACAAAGGCTTTGACAAGCCCGACGTTCGCTTTGAAAACAAAATCTACGATAGTGCAATTGTGTTAAGACTCGGGGTTCTTCTGGTTGTTTCATATATTTAAGAATATTTACGAATTTTTAGACAGGATAGCCCAGTGCAGCAAATAGCTGGTTTAAATGGGGCCCTGTGACGTGTGTACCCACCACCCCATCCCGAGGAGGACATCCACCACACAGTAATCTCGTGCGTGGGAAATTAACGTCTCCTACCGCCAGGAGACGGGACCTACGGTTTTATTCGTCCTTATCCGAGAAGACTAGAATATCTATCCATTTCTTGATATTATAGAAAGGTAGCAAATTCTCCTCAGTTATTTTTAGACCGTGCGTATTGGTCCGCCGGGGCTCTAACCCCCTACCTCCCGCACAACACAGTCCGGCGCGCTCACCAATTGAGCTAACCTGAAGGCGGTTTTTAATGCTGATTACAAACATCAAGATTATCAGAACCATACGAAAGCAAACCCAATGGGAAAGAAGAGACTTGCAAAACAAATCTGTGATTTCTCAACGACCAAAAGGCACAACTGCCTGTGTTATAGTGACTCTGGTTTTTATCGTTTGTTGGGTTCCGCGTTCTGTTTATAACTTCTGTTTTATTATCGATTCTCCCGGGCTGGCGAGTCCTCTGTTCTTCAGAATCTGCTTCCTCTTTCTGTTTGTTCAGTCATCCCTTAATCCGTTTATTTATTGGTTCTACAGAACAGAATTTAGAAAAGCAGCGGTTTCTTTGTTAAGATGGCGCCTTACGACCAATAGGCCGGAGTCGATGACGTCAACACCTCGGACCCAATCCTTTCTTACAGAAACTGCAAAAGTTGCAACTGTACGTAGAGCTTACGTAGTTTAGGAAAAAATCAGAGGAGCACAGAAGGAAGCCGAAAATCACCTGACCAAACATAAAGACATACAATCTTTCCAAAATCTGGAATAAAAGTCAACGGTATCTACATAAAACCCATGCGATCTCGAACTCTTGGGGAGCAATGTCCAGCTACACTTCAACGTCAATTATTCAAAAATATTTTATAAAATTCGCTAAATTGGCTCCTAATTTATATGAAATAGCCATTATGCCTGCCAAAGATGAGTTCCCCGCCTCCAAGTTTTGTAAAATTTTGGCCAAACCTTAAATTAGGGAATTTTGTTCAAGAGATACGAATTAAAGAGCTTTTGGAAATTTTGTGATGCTTCTTCTCCTGTTGTGATCTTTCCTCAATTGAACCATTTAATTTCTTCTCAAAATATAACCCGGAATCACTCAATAATGTCACAAGAATAAAGGAAATGATCACCGACTAGAGAGGCCGCTGAATGTTTAAAAAACGGCTCTCATTTCGGCTGCACCAGAGCAAGAAGCCGCTGAGTTATTCGTTTTCACTTGAGTGAGGGCAACAAATTCATGTAAAAGAAATATTTACAAGCAAAAAAAACATCATTGTTTCTGTTTCTCGTTTATTTCATCTCCGTTGTCTGAGATCAACTTGTTGACGTTATTAGGTGGCTATCATGGTCATTAGGTATTTCCCATTTGTATTTGCCTATCAACAATCCATTAGATATGTTTTATATCAAAGAAATTTTTGCGAGCAAATTCACGTCATTATTTTAGTTTGTCGTTTATTTCACCTCCGGCGACTGAGACGATCAACTCTTTGACGTCACAGGGCGGCTATCATCGTCATTAGTGTAGTAACATGAAGTCCTGTAAAGGCCGCTGACCGGCAAGCGGCAGAGAAGAACCGAGAGGATTTATTAAAAGCTTGTATTCTCACAGATCTGTGTAGTATTTGAGAATTCGTGTACCGAACATAACACAGTGTCAGGACCGGGATACGAATACTAGCCGAGACCATTTTGCGAGCGGATCAGCTGGACAAAGCAAGGAAAAAAAAAGACGAATCAACTTGTTGTGCCTCGCACGTGGTCTCAAACAAGATGACGGAAGGCATACCTTTCGTAAAACCACCAGAGCCCCTAGACATTTCGACGGGAAATCCGGCCTTTTCGTGGGGAAAATGGAAACAGAAATTCGTAATCTACTTCAAGGCAACCGGAGCGTCGAAGAAACCGGACGAAATGAAGGTAGAACTGGTATTGAATCACATCGGTGAATCTTGCCTAGAAATCTACTCAAATTTTGTTTACTTACCCGAGCGTGACGATCCCGCGGGGGGAGAAGACAAACTCCCGGCCGAAAATCCTGACGATTATGCGACCGTCTTAGCAAAGTTGGACGATTACTTTCACAAACGAGACCCTCAACTCATGCTCCGAGAGAAATTTTGGCTTCACCTCACACGAGATTCGACACAAACCTTTGATTCTTGGGTTGTCACTGTCAACGAAAGAGCCGCTGAGTGCAAGTTTCCCGCCAATTTCTATGAGCAATCGGTAAGGGACAAACTTACCTTTTCCAGCAAGGAAGACAGCTACAAGCTCAAACTTTACGACGAGGGAACAGCCCTTTCACTGGACAGGCCTCTTCAAATACTATCACTGAAGGAAGCTACGAAACGTGAGTTGCAAGAGTCAAAAACCGCCGAGATCGAGAAACGAGATATAGCTCCTTACGGCGGAAACGGCGCTTATAAGGGAAAAAAGCAAGATCCTAGGAAGATACCCTTCCAGTCACGCGGCAAAATTGCGGATACTGAAACCGCCAGCACCGTCCAGGCAGGAGGAATTGTCCAGCTGCAATAACGAGATGCATCAAGAGCAACAAAATTGGACATTTTCCTGAAATATGCTGGAGTACACCTGTTAACTTGGTTAGTCAAGTTTCAGAAACTGAGGGTGATATTTGCCCCACATTTGTTGGAGGAGTTACGACGCCCAGTTCAACTTCCTTACCTCTAACACCCACCATAGAACCAGCCAGTATTCATCAAACCTCCACCTCTGACTCTGGTTGGTATGTCAAGCTTAAGGTTCAAGACCAGGAGCTAACATGGCGTATTGACACTGGTGCTGAAGTATCTGTAATGCCGAAGTCCCTTTACAAGGAATCGTATGGGCCATTATCACAAGCAGACAGTGAGCTTGTTGGAGCAGGAGATGTTCCCCTGGGGACCCTTGGATTTGTGCCTTTGACTCTTGCCTTGCACAAAACCAGAATCCAGGAAAGAGTATACATTGTCAAAGGGCATCCAAACTGCTTCTCGTTATACCCGCAATCCGCAGCTTTGGCCTTATTCATGAAATACCAGGAACCTGCAGAGTCAATCCAGTCGAGCATACGCGGTCTCCTGATGTTCCGCCTCGACTGGACGTAAAGGAGAACATTGTGAAGCAGTACCCGATGCTCTTTCAGGGCCTAGGCAAACTGGAAGGTGAGTACACTATTCGTCTGAAGGATGGGGTCACACTATTTTGTCTGACTACTCCAAGGCAGGTTCCATTACCCCTCGTGAAGAAAGTAAGGCTTGAACTACAACGCATGCTGCAACTTGACGTCATAGAACCTGTAGACGAGCCGACCGACTGGTGTTCACCCATCGTGGTAGTGCCGAAGGCAAATGGGGATGTTCGGCTATCTGTAGACCTTACAAAGCTCAACCAAGCAGTTCGTCGTGAAGTGTATCAAATGCCTACTGTCAAAGAGACACTCAGTAGCCTTACAGATGGATCAGTTTTCTCCAAGCTTGATGCCAATTCAGGCTTTCACCAAATAGTCCTCAACTCAGAGAGTGCTAGGCTAACTACCGTCATTACTGCGCCTTTCGGAAGATTCATGTTTAAACGTCTGCCCTTCGGAATAACATCAGTGCCCGAATATTTCCAAAAGAGGATGGATCAAAAGCTTTCAGGAATAGAGGGGGTGAAGTGTCGTTTCGACGATATTCTAATCATGGGAAAATACCAAGCCCAACATGATGAGCGACTCAGAAAAGTTCTCGACACGCTGGTAGAGAGAGGACTTACGCTCAACCGCGAGAAGTTTTTATTTTCTCAAAGCAGGCTGCAATACTTAGGCCAGATCCTCGACAGTCAGGGGGTGAGGAAAGATACCTCAAGGGTCAAAGCCATTGTGGACATGACAGAACCCAAGGATATTGGAGAACTGAGATGATTCTTAGGATTAGTCAATCATCTTATGAAATTTAGCCCAAATTTGGCGGAGAAAACGAAGCCCCTAAGAGACTTGCTTAAGAAGGAAAATGCTTGGGTATGGGGCCCAGCTCAACAAGAAGCCTTCAAACGCCTGAAGACAGAAATGTGGCTTTGGAGACTGTACTCGCTCTGTATGACCCAGAAAAGGAAACTGTTTCCTCAGATGCAAGCAGTTTTGGACTTGGCGCAGTCCTTATGCAAAAGCAACCATCTGGTGAACTGAAGCAAGTGGCCTACGCTAGTGGGTCCATGACCTTAACTGAATGTCGCTATTCCCAAATCGAAAAAGAGGCTTTGGCTATCACGTGGGCACTAGAACACCGGGCAGACTTTTTGGTCGGAATGAAATTTAAAGTACAAACTGATCACAAGCCATTAATTCCACTGTTTTCCATCGAGGTTATCGATGAGCTCCCAGTGCGCATTCAACGTTTTCGAATGAGACTCGAAATGAGAGCGGTACTCTTTCCCTCCATAATGGGTTACTTATGAGAGGGCGTCGACTAATTATTCCCCCTAAACTAAGACCAGATGTGATGAGACGCCTATATGATGGACACCAAGGCATAACCAAGACGTGCGCAAATGCCGCCTCGTCAGTCTGGTGGCCGGGGATCTCTAACGACATATGCAAGGTTGTGAGCAGCTGTGCTATTTGCGAGAAGTACCGGAGAGAACGCATAGAGCCAATGAAAGGCACTGCGTTTCCTAATCGACCATGGAGTAGAGTTGGCGTGGACTTCTTCCAGCATAAGGACAAGACCTATCTCATTGCCGTAGATTATTTCTCTAGAGATATTATTTCTCTAGAGATATTATTTCTCTAGGTTTGCTTGGTGTCCAAAGCGTGAACACTTGCCAGACCATCTTACAATTAAAAAAGATCTTTAGCAGACACGGGATTTCCGAGATGCTCTTCACTGATAATTGTCCTCAGTTCGATTCACGCGAATTTAAAACCTTCTCTAATGGCTGGCACTTTGAGCACATCACTCTTCTCCAAAATATCTCCAGTCTAATGGAGAGGTCGAACGTGCCGTGCAAACCATGAAGATGATCATGAATAAGAGTAGCGATGAACACTTAGCTCTACTGACTTACAGAGATACTCCATTACACAATGGCTATTCACCAGCCCAACTCAGCATGGACCGAAACTTATGCACAAGAATTCTTTGTCACCCCGATGAGCTGCTGCCCCAGACCCCTGACTATGACCAGGTCAAGAAGAAAGAGAGAGAATACCGAACCAAAATGAAGTCCTACTACGACCACAGACATAGAGTCGTTGAAGGAGAGGAACTGTCACCTGGCGACCGCGTGTGGATCCCAGACATGAAAGTTGAGGGAACTGTGATCAAGCCACATGAACGTCCAAGATCTGTAGTTATTTAGACCCCAAATGGCAAAGTGCGAAGAAACAGGAGAATTACTCGAAGAGCTCCCAAGGATAGTCCTCGTTTCTCGTTTACCCTTACAAGCCGTGACAGCCCTGAGCCATTTATGAGACATGGCCCAGTAACAGACCTTCCTACTAACTTTGCTGCGATTCAAGACAGCCCAGTACCAGACTTCCTGACATACCCGATGCGATCAGAGAAGCAACCCGACATTAGCCTACCTCGCCTAGGAACCAGACAGTAGAGTACTGGCCTTCAAAGATGGAAGCGTGGTCGAATCGTCTCAGGCCTAGAGGAGTTATTAAAACACCACAGAGATACGTCGAAGAATGCTTGAAACTGTTCTTAAGAACTCTTAGGACTGTTTATACGTATTCGTGTTTAAAAGGAAAGGAGATGTAGTAACATGAAGTCCTGTAAAGGCCGCTGGCCGGCAAACGGCAGAGAAGAACCCGAGAGGATTTATTAAAAGCTTGTGTTCTCACCGATCTGTGTAGTATGTGAGAATTCGTGTACCGAACATAACAATTAGGTATTTCCCATTTGTATTTGCCTATCAACAATCCACTAGATAAGTTTACAAACACTTGAGTCAATCTGAAATTTTCCTATTATCAACACCATAGCCGCTGAATCACTACCTTAGAAAATGTATTTAGAACAGGAAGTTAGATTGTTGGTTTTCCCCTGAATGAAGACTACAAATTTATATTACAGAAATATTTGACATTTGGACGAGACCTTTTAAATTTTAATTATAAATTTGCATCTGATGTGCTTTGTAGCACTGTGTGACGGCCCAGTTTTATCTTCAACGAGATGTCTGTCATATGGGCCTCTCTCTGACACTCATATATCTTACCGATTAACTCAAGCATTTTACATCATGCTCGAATTCCTTTTGGAACAAAACAACTTACATAAAATGACTTGATATAATAGTTCGCGCAACATTTCAGCTGGCAGTACCCAACAATTTTTTCCAAGCTCATTAACATATTAATTTATAAATCCACAGTTCACATATATGATTTTCATATATTTACAATCAAGATATTTAATACCCAACCATGTTGACACCAGGACACATTTGATTTTTTCTTCTTGTTGATGTTAAGTGAATACTCTTGATTTCTCATTTGGTTCATTTGGTATTCAGCTTGAAAATTGCGCTTGCTTGGGAAATTGTTATCTTCGGTCATTTTGATTGGGTAGCCATTTTGATTTGATGAAAACTTGTCCAAGGAAGTCATCCTTTGCACGAAAGGTGGTAATTATTTGAAATGTAGGTACCTTTTCTGTAATCATCTCATATTTTTGTTAATTGTTTTTTCCTGTTATATATAGATATATATATTTTTTTCTTTTTCTTTTTGAGATTGTAACTTTCGTGTCTTCTTTGCATCATTACTCATCTTTGGGAAACTTAACACGTCGTCATTTAAAGGTGGTGAAGATAAGAACCAGTCACACGGTGGTTCTTCACTATACAACTGAGTTAAATCCAACAAGCTTAACGTGATCTGTTCCTATTTGTTTTTTTTTTCCTTTTAATGATTCTTCCACTGAAGTGGATAAAACCATTACATGCAAGCTGCGACAGTTGAAAGGTCCGTAATTATCTGATATTATTGGATACAAAATTTTAAAAAAAGAGGCTTAGATAGTGACAGCTTCAAATACATGATCTGGAAACTCTTACACGTTATCGATTGCATACAGCGAAAAAACTGGCTTATCCCCATAGATCAAGAAGTTGAATACTAATACAAGGAGACTAAAACATAGGAAAGTTTTACCTATACCTTTTTTTCTTTTATGTTTTGGTGATAATCGTGACAGTTCACAGACAAAACGTTTATACTAATTTACGTACATTACGATTACGTTGACCACATGCCGCGACTGCAAGCTGTTCAGGGATTAACATGACTGACTTACTCATCAATGTCACTGCCGGTCTCATTACCTGAATAATGTTGCATTAGATAACTTTCATCTTGGAATCGTTTCATTAAGTTTGTTTTTCGTCATTCTGAGAGTTGTTGGCCGGTCATTGTGCCTGAAACATTGAGGACGACGTTGTCTTGAAATATAATGAACTGACTCTAACTCTAGGAATAAGAGTGGATTCTACTCTGTGAGGTAAAAATATTTAATGTTACAGTTTATCTTTCGTCTTTCATTTATATCAACTTTCGTATTCACTTGTGGTGTAGGATTCCCAAGCTGTATTTCATGCAGTGTAAATATCCAAGTACAGAAAACTGTATGGAGTTTCGAAAGTAACCAACTACCACATTCCTGATGATCCCTCCGAAATGAGACAATTTTTTCGGTTGTTCACCAAATTCTGAAAGTAATAGACTCGTCTTTGGGCCTTTTAATATAACGAACCTTTGAAAATTGCGATGTAAAAGGTGTTACTACGCTTTTTTGTTGCGAAAAACAAGGATAAGGGATATTGCAATAATTCTTTCGTCTTTTGAAGTACGGTCAACCACTCCTGAACCAACTCAGTCAACAATAACAGGAAATCTGTGTGTATTGATGAAAACTTAACGCATGCATTCATTTTCGTAACGATTTTGCTAACCTCGCATAGCTTTGAATACACGAGAGGAAAACAAAGGATAAAAAAGACAAGTAGGAATACCTTGTTATTAAGTACCAGCCCGACGTAAGGATAGGTAAGGCGTCTTATTTTCTAAAGAATCAAACTTCTGTTTATAGCATTTCAACTTTTTTCCGGTTCCCTTTTTTATTTTTATTCTAAACGTTCAAGTAGAGATTTATTTTCATCAATTTCTTCACTAATACCTGTCTTGATGTCAAGCAGCGCATGGAAAACTTTACTGAAAAGCAATTGCTTCAATCCAATCTGTGTATCCACAATCGTTTCCAGACTTTGTTTGCGAATACAATTCAGTCAAAGCAACTCTTGTACGTGACATTTACTTGTTTGGATGCTAACCCTTCGCCAAACTTCCTTGATCGCTGAAACTAGGGACCTTAAGCAAACCACGACGGCGACGGCAACGAGGACGTGGCGAAACAAAAGATCTAAAGGGCAGAACAATAGCCAGCACGTACGTTTTAAAACTTTGTACATTTCTTAGCCGTCCTTTGCAAAACAACGACGTAAAATCGCCAAAATTTGCGTCGTCTGAGAGCGGAAACCGCGACAGCAAAATGTACAATTATATAATATACGTTATGCTGAAGTTAAGGTGTGGCGCTGTTAGAGACGTTAAACACATGCAGCCATCTTCGAAATTCTTATTAAAGTAGAAATTCATTTTTTAATGGACATCTTCCTTGGTGTTGCCGTCCCGACTGCTTAAGGTCCCTATTAATCCGATGATACGGCTAAATCCTGTATAGTTTGCAATCGGACTTGTTTTGCTAAATCAACAAAAGGATGAACTTTACTAAGATTAGCAGAATTCCGCCAGCTTAAAAGCCTCAAAGCGGCCCTTCTGAACTCGGATCTATAAAATGAGTAAATAAATGGATTGGTAGAAGACTGCAGATATAGAGAGAGGAAAGCAAGCCTAAGAAACAAAGGGCTTGCTAATCCCGGCGGCTTAATGACATAACTAAGATTGTACACAATCCTCGGAAGCCAACATAATATGAACACAAACACCACTAATATACAAGCTCTTGTTCCTTTCCTCCGCGTTATTGTTTTATTAGTCGCTATCCAGGCTGCCCTTCTCCCTTGTTCGGTACGTTCTCGTTCGTTTTGCGTTTTAATAGCCTTCATGATTTTCACGTTAGCTACCATTAATACAAGAATAGAAAAGATGACGAACACAATCACCAATATAGTGTCGTAAAGTTTGTTAGCGAAGCGCAATTCCTCGTTTGTCTTGGTATGGTGCCAAGTGCTTCTTAATCCTGCCACGACGACGGGCGCCGTCCAAACTCCCGCTAAAATGACGGTGACACGTCGCTTTGTCATTTTCGCGCCATAATGAAGTGGTCGAACCACAGCTAGATAGCGATCGTATGTGATAGCACATATATTGAAAGTTGTTGCGAGAAGAACACAGTCTTTTGCTTTCCTAAAAATCCAACAATATTTGGTTAAGGAATATTCGCAGCCATGGCTGCAATGTATAGCATAAAATGGAACAACAAAAATCGCCATCAGCACATCCCAGAATGATAAGCTTACGAGGAAAATATTCATGAAGATGTTTCGCAACCGTTTCGATGCCAGCAGAACGATGCATGTAAAACTGTTCCCAACCAAAATTATTGTTCCCACTGCAGAGTACAAGACCCAAAAAACGACTTCGACTTCTCTGTTGCAAGAGCTATCTGTGTTTAAGCCCACATCATCTGAATTATCGCCAAAGTCAACGAGTTCTGCTAACTTGCTCGTATTGATAGACATTTCATCCGTTTGAATTTGCTTATTATAAATGACCTTTCCCTCAACAGTTTCAACAATTTCGGTCTTGAACGAAAATAACTGTAAACCACGGTCTGTGGCTCAGTTTCGGCAAACAGCTTAACTTTAAAGTATTTATTCTAAACATTTTTACTTATTATTACAACCCAACATATATTTGCAAAATGTCAGTCGTGATTGACACTATTTTGAGGATTTGTGAAGTCTTCTGTGTTGAAGTGTACTTATATGCCCAATTTTCATCCTAAAACGTCGGCTATAGAGTACACTGCACACAAGCGGCTTCCTTTCTAGCAGTTTGGATGCCAAGTTTTATTTGCACAGCTAAAAGTTTTCAGGTATATTTACCAAGTCTGGGGAAATTTCGGTACGTGTCGTCATAAAAGACGTTACTCTCGTCATAGCTAAATTTACAGCGGATTCAAATTTCTCGTAATATAGAAACTACTTCTAGAAATTGATGTTTGCTTAAAGAACTGTTGAAGAGTTTTCAGGGACGATGGTGTTCGAATTCACTCTAACATAGATATGGTTAGCAACAAAATGTACTGTGTTAAAACTTAAAACAAAATCAGTCATCAAAATTTTCTAAATCACCGCAAATATCTTTTTTGTTTTTCTTAATACCGCGTTTCAGTTCATGTTAACTGTGCTACATCGGTATTAAATTTCGTTTTACATTTTCAAAGATTCAAGCTAGAGAGGATTGCAATTATTCTGCCAATAAAATGAAAATTGAATCGACTTATCAAAAGTTAAAATCGAGAGTTATTGTAGCCTAAAGATATCGGAAACAAAATCGGTTACAGTGTGGAGAGGGACACAACCAAGGTAAGCAGCATTGATTTATTCCAGTTACCGGCTCAAGAAACTGTGGGTTCGAAAAGGTGGGACAGAAGAGAAACTTTACAGCTTAAAATTGCCTCCCAAGGTAAAATTTTGACCCCGAATGCTGTTGACCAATTGAAATGAAAATGTCATTGATTCGATTTAAGACGCTATTCAGAGCAAACCAAATGCATAATCAGATTAAGTCTATTTTTGCGTGTTAATTTCTGACGTGGGCAATCACATGATCCAAACGTGTCCGACCTCAACACCATTCCTAAATGATAGCTTTGATTTAAACCAGGAAAAATTATTGCATATGTAGATGGCTTACATACTTTTTCTCTTGAAAATTTTGAAAAATTGCTTTTTTATTCTAATATTTTATGTAAAATCGCATGACAATTCAACAAACTCCAAAGCGAGTTGCGCCGTTCCGCTTTACATCATCGGTAGCAGAAGACTAAAAATAGTCTTTTTTTTCTGAAACTTGATCTAGTACATGTTAGCAACTCAGCAACTCAAGAAGAAGTGAGAAATAAAAACACCAACGTCCCATTTAAAATGGCTTCGAACCCACACGAGGAAATAAACATCATTACCTCAGTTTGTAGTTTATTTCACCCCCGTTGACTGAGATCAGCTCGTTGACGTCATAAGGGGGCTATCATCGTCATTACGTATTTCCCATTTGTATTTGCCTATCAACAATCTACTAGATATGTTTACAAATACTCGAGTCGATCTGAAATTTTCTCATTGTAAACACGATAGCCACTCAAATTCTATGAACAATTTTATTAACATGCGCATGAATGAGCAGAAATAATCACTTTTATTGCTTTGCCTATCTTTTCCATGCAAATAAAACCAAGAGGTAATCTTGATCAGAACGCCTAAACACCCAGATAGATTTAACGGTAAACATCTCTTTATGTTAATGCTTAAAACATCCAAATATCACGACCATATCAGGTAAATTCTAAAATTAGAGTTTTCTTCCTGTGAGTAAATCCCAATCCTGACTAGACTCGTGGCCACGAAAATACACCCTTCTATTCAACTATTCTCAGATGACGATCGAATTTCTACCCTGGTTTCGTGTTCCAGCCAGTGTTTATGATATTGAGGGAAGCAGCTAAGTAAACTTTGAGACTTGGGTGCAGATCCCCTGTCAAATTTTGAAAATTTTGTCGAATTTTTCTCAAATGATGAAATTCGGCACGTATCGATAAAGATAAGAATCGCATAGCCGACTTTTTAGTATTTGATCACAGCGCCTAAAGTCATAAAGCACAAACTTCATTAGACAAATCCTTCTCCGGTTTTGTTTTTGTACGATGGATCTAGTGTGTTCTAGCAGGTTCCATGCGTGCGTATGCTTGGAGCTCTTGTGCCAGGAAAACTTGCACTTGAATTGTTTGATGTCAAAATATCACGATAAGCGTTTTCTTTTATTTATTTTACACAGAAAAATTAACAAATGTATATTATTTGTCACCCTTTGATGTCATTTTGTCGCAAAACAACAACACTTTTTGTCGAGTTTTTTTTTATATTTATTTCATTCTTTTATTATTTGACGCGTCACGAATCAAATAAGTAAATTTTCCAATACAAATTTTGCTTATTGAATTAAGTTCAGTATGAGAAATTGAAAGAAGCCGAGTAAGGAAGGAGATTGATTTAGACCATCATGACGGAAACAAATTTACGGCTAAATACTACAGTTTTTGATGAATTCGTGAAAATCATTTGCGCCCCGTTGGAAAATGCGAAGACGGCAATCTAAAAGTAAATGCTAATTTTTATGTATAGTTTTTCTTGAGGAGCCTTAAGGTCGAAACACTTAATTTATTGAACGTGTGCTGGAAACACAAACAACTTCCTGAAGCACGAAAGCAATAACTCAGCAGTCTCTTGGAAAGAAGATTCAATTTCGCTCAAAACAAAAGAACTGTTTTTTGGGCGTTTTATAATCTACTCAATTATAAACGAAACACTATGCTCGTTGATTACGGAACAAAGTGCATGAGACAAGGGTAATGATTTTGATGTTCAAAGGGAAATGCTGTTATCTAATTACGAATCTCGAAATAGGTAAATCATCTACATATGAATGTATTTTGACAGGTTTTTGGCAATTAAGGAAATAACGTGAATGAGTTCGCTAACGTCAAAGAAGAGCACACCTGGTGATCATACAGGGAAAAAATAAAAGAAGGCTACATCACCTTTAGCACCATTACAAAGAAAACTTGTCAACATCACGGAATCCTTACCGCGAGCTACCCACTTGAGGGAGAAAAACTCGGCATGAAGGGAATTTCAACGAACATCTCCTCCTTTCTTGGCAATCCCAATCACACCACAGCGGAAACCTGTGATGAAACTTTACAGCGAATTTTTTGGGCCGTGAATGGCGTCTTGGCGTCGATCATTTTTGCGGGAAACACTCTTACTTGTGTGATCTTTCTGTCCACTAAAATGCTTCGACAACAAAACATGAACATCTTCCTTATCAGCTTAGCAGTTAGTGACATTCTCATGGCCATTCTGGTGGTCCCAGGCTACACTGCATTCTGCGCGGGTTGTAAGTACCTCTCCTCGGACACTTGCTGGATTCTAGCGCAGACCAAAGACATTGTGTTCAGTTCGTCATTTTTCAGCCTATTAGCCATCACCTATGATAGGTATTTAGCGGTGCTCCGCCCTTTGTTGTACAGCAGCAAAATGACTAGAGCCAAAGTCACTTGTATGGTGATTTCCATTTGGGTCATTCCTGCTATCGTTGCCACCGCAAGAAACATTTGGTGGCAGACGCAAGAGGAAGAAAAAGCTAAGGCCATCAACCAGGTCTATAACGTAATACTAGTTTTTCTTCTCGTTGTGTTACCAGCTATTATAATGACCCTTGTTAATACCATGATAATTCGCGCCATTCGGACGCAGCGAAGGAAGACAATTCCCGTGAGAGACTTGAGCTCTTTGACGTCCCACGAATTTTCATGTGAGGAAACTCGGGCTGTTAGAAAACGAAAAGGAACCAGTGCCTGCGCAGCGGTTGTTTTAGTGTTTGTGTTGTCATGGGTTCCCCGCTCAATCTACAACTTTGCGTTTGTGTTTGGCGGTGCAGCTTTAGTAACTCCGCTTCTGGTAAAGTTGTCCATGTTATTTCTCCTTTTGCAGTCGTGTGTGAATCCTTTCATATATTCATTTTATAGGACGGATTTTCGGCAGGCCGCTAGACGATTGTTTAAATTTCGCGGTTAAGAAAACTAGCGCTCACATTTTTTGAGGGAAAAGGTGTAATCGTCTAATTTCATCGTGAGAGAGTTTAGCTAATGTGTGACCATGTTTCTTTTTTAATTCTCTTTCATTTTATTGTTGCAAATTAAGCTGATTAACAGATTAACACCATCCAAAAAAATGTTTCTCATGAAAAAGCCCTAGCTCTTAGACTAGCGGATTAGCTTTTCTCATATAGGGCTTCCGATACGGATTTCATCATTTCAGTCAAAAATGTACTAGCCCGGAAAAACTGCGAGGGGCTGTTTCAAACATGCTCGAGTTGCCAGAACCATGAAATTAATTTGGACGATTGTTTAAAAGTCAGGTAGACTTTAAAGGAGCCAATACATTAAGATGTTGTCAAAATATTCTTGAGTGAACTTGAAAGAAGCAAAAGAATCCTCTTTGTTGGATAATGTCTACACGCCTTGACAAAGATAGCAAGCTTTTTATTTTGATCTCAGCCGGTTGCGATTGCTCAGTTGTGGGATCAGATCATGAAAGCCTTGGCGGAAGCTTAAAAGTATAATATTTTATTTTGATTCCAATTTTTTCCAGATTAGAAATGTTTGGAAAACTTAATGATCTGCCTTCTCCAAAGTTATTGACTTGTTAATAAGTTTACAATTTGGTCCGCAAAAATATTAGAGACTTAGAATATCATTTACACTGATACAAGTTAGATTTCCGCCGATTGCTTGGTCGGCTGTATTTGAGATAAATATGTCTTAACACTCAGATGTAGAAGGCAGAAGTATTAGACACTAAATTTGTTTATAAATCATGGAATTGCACCATTTTAATCAAGCAATCACTGGGTCAACTCGTTGCCCTTCGGGTCACTACTGAAGCGTTAGAGACGTAAGAAATTTGCGTCTTTGAGTCGTTGAAATCCGTTGAGAGGAAGAAAGCTTTTTGAGGGTATAAGAACACCAGTGATGGAGGGCGAAGAATGATGAAGATTAAGATGATGTTAATTTTGGAAATTTTGTTCTGAATTTTCTTCAAGATACACATTCCGTGACGTAGCTCCTATAACGACCCTTTTAGCACTCGAAGTGACCAGCTTCAAATTTCTCCACTAAACTTTTAGCATATTTCTCCATCATTGGCTTTCTTAATATTCATTCTTCCGATCGATGTTTAGTTTTTTGAGCCATTTTTAATTGTGTCAAAAGAAATCCTGAATTACATTGGTTTTGCTCAACTTGTTCTGTGATTGGTCCAGAAAAAGACTCGCGCCACTCTTTCAACCAATCAGATGCAAAATTAAAACAGACCACGACTTGTTCGCCCGCGTTTTCCCGCGCTTCAGGCAGTTCGCTCAGTTTTACTGTGAGTTCTTATTAGCCCTCAAAGTGTTTTCCTTTCTTCTGATTGGTTGTTGTTTTTTTGGTTTTGGTTTTACGACACTCAATCGAAAAACGCTCACCCTTGAATAACATTCCGTAAGTCCTTCAGGCTGAAACTTCCACGGTTCTCATTAACTTTTCACTGGGCAAAAACGTTCCAACCAGGGGTTTTTAGTATTGAATAAAACGTTATAAATGCAATGAGGAAACCAAACTCGTAGTTATTTAATGAAGGAAATACTTATTTACTCGGTTTCAATACCGACTTGAGAATCAGTAACAGTCATTAGCATCAGACAAACTGTCGTCTTTATCGTTCATATAAATAGAAATAAAAGGAATATCTGTTAAACATGAATTCTTTAAATCAAACAGTTGTAATAATAAATTCCATCTCAGCGAGTCACATCACAAGCAAGAAATCTAAAATAGCGCCTACAAACGGTTGTCGGGCAACTCAATGGATAGCTCCCGATTAGCTCAATGGATAGAGCGCTGGACTGTTGTGCGGGAGGTCGAGGGTTCGAGCCCCGGCCGGACCAACACTCAGGGTCTTAAAATAATTGAGAAGAATTTGCTGCCTTTCTTTAACATCAAGAAATGGTTAGATATTCTAGTCTTCTCGAATAGGGACGAATAAATGGAGGTCCCGTCTCCTGCAGGGTTGGGGTAGGAGACGTTAATTTCCCACACACGAGATTACTGTGTGATAGATGTCCCCCCTGGGGTGGGATGGGTGGGTTTATTTACAGAGGGCCATGTGTTAGAAAACTCTTTACTGGGTTAATCATTTATTTACCCTCTTGAAATAAAGAACATTGTATTGTATTGTATTGTATTGTATATAGATGTTGACTCTTAGAAGTGTGAAACTAAGTCCCTAGAGATCAAGAAATGTGTACAAAGGCCTGAAAACCGCACAGTAACAAGAAAGCGTGAAAAATATTAGAGTATTATCAGTAAAATAATACATTGTAAACAAATGTCTGCGGTCTTACGAATAAATTACCCAATTAAAACTTAGAAATCTAGTTCTCTGTCGTTATGGTCTAGAAACTAGACGGGGTTACCATAGTTAGACAAAACGCCAAACCCAGGCTAAATATTTATTTAGTCATCAGAGCTCCATTGTGCAAGCTTAAAGTTTGTTTAAGCAATGTACCACACTTTCTATTGGCTTACCCAATTGGGATGTTGGGAGAGAAAAGTTTATAAATCGCTCGCCTCCAGCTTGTGATTTACGAGCTTTTCTCGTGTTCTTCCAACATCACACCGGTAAACCGAAAGAAAGTCTATTATTATTATTATTATTATCATTATTATTATTATGATTATCATCAAATAATTTTCAATTTTCTATGGGTTTTACTGGTGTAATAAATAATAGAGGCGTGAGTGGTCCAGTGGTCAGTGCGCTGGACTCTGAGTCGGATGGCCCGGGTTCAAGTCCAGGCTGAGGTACTACGTTGTGTCCTTAAGCAAGTCGCTTCACTCACATTGTTTCGTCTTCTCTGATAAGACGCAAAGCCGTAGGTCCCGTCTCCTGCAGGGTGAGGGGTAGGAGACGTTAATTTCCCACGCATGAGATTACTGTGTGGTGGATGTCCTCCCTTGGGCTGGGATGGATCGATGGTTGGAAAGGTGAGATCGTTACGGACTGAAGCACCTGATAAAATGCTCATCAGCACATGCAAATGAGCGCTATAAAAATTGGTAAATTATTAAAATCATTATTATTATGTGTCAGTATCACTCCTTGTTATCCCTTCCTCTATTCAAATCCCATGATTCCAATTCTAAGTCAGTTAAAAAGTCAGTTTGAACAAAAGCTCATCTTCAAACCGGCAGTCTAAATCCTACAGGTATCAACGAATGCTTTTCATTCCACTAATTTATTCGTGTTTTTCTCGTTGCCATGTCCCCACCAATCACGTAGCTCCATTTTCTACCTTTAAAAGCACACACAACCCACAATTCCTCTATTCGCTCCGACGAAGGGCTAACGTTCGAAACGTCAGCTTTTATAATTGTAACGGTGGCCAATTTACCACTTCAACTTTGTTGATATATTGAAATTACTCAGTCAGTTAGACCACCATTGTACACAGGCACAGACATATCGGCAGATTGCTTCCGATAAGATTTGAAGAGAGCAGCGCAAGCGTGGGAAGTCTCAACAGAGACCACAGGGAGCCCATACAATATGTTTGTGTAGCCGACTGTTCTTTTATAGTGAATGTCTGAGTTCGTCGTTAATCTAAATTAACGACGAACTCAGACTTATTCAAAATCGCTCAAAAAAAAAAAACACTTTTGAGGCAAAGGGACGACTTTACTCCACAGGTAAAGTAATTCAACGTTTATTTATCATTGATTTAAATACATAGTCAGCAATATATCACTATAGGTGAGGCAAACGGTAAATCTGGTACATTCACTATAAAACAACAGTCGGCCACACAAACATATTGTATGGGCCCCCTGTGCAGAGACTAAGAGAGAATTTGGGAATCATGGAAAACCCACGCATGTCACCCTTGAAAAGCTCTATAACTGAATAAATACACACTAATATTTCCCTGCTGCTACATCACCAAGCTGGATTTTAATAGCGCAGCGAACAGGTAGCCTCTATGACTTTCCCCAATCGAGGACTGTCGAAATTTCCGAAGAATTTCCGAGGGTTACAGGGGTTATTTTAATGAAAACAAATATTCAGCCCCCCTGAACTTGACTAAAAGAGCTAAATTATAACTGACGATTGAAGCAGCAGTAAATCTCGGGTCTTATGACAATAATTGTTGTCTGGATTTCCATATAATTGATTAGCTAAGGTAAAAAAATCAAAGCCAGGATTAATGCAAATCTCAACATGATATTTGCATACGTCAATTTGAGAACTGAGGAAATCAAAAACTGAAAAGCTATCTATGTCTGAATATTTTTTTCGCAAAAGAAATATTTACACATCACGAGAAAAACTCCATCAAGAGAGTAGAACAGCAACATCTCATGGTCAATCGAATCAAAATCCCAACAAAGAAGGATTTTCAATTAAAGTCTGTTGACGGCGGTCGCTTGTAAGACCTCTTGCTGCGCGAGTTTAGTCTGCGAGCAGGATCTTGCGTTTTGATTTCACTTCACTCCACCAACCTATTACACCATAGGCAACTGCCTATAGATAAAGTTATTGAGCTCCTGAAAAAAGGAACTCGTTTTTCTGCCTAAACTTTCAGTGTCTTGAGTGTATTTAGAGCGGCTGTTCTTGTGTATTCAAGACAGTGAAGTTCGCCAATTAGCTTCCCCTGAGTATTTAATAAGAACAGTTGTGTCTTATGTATTTAAGTTGGAAAAGACAATAAAGCTCACCAAATCATAGGGATCACGCATTTTCAAGAGTAACTCGATTTAGAGTCTTAGTATCACCCAAAAATTCGTCCGTAGAACTAGATGTCAGAGTGGCTATCATAACTTGAACAAGTGAAGATAAATTTAGCAAACTGGTGGACAAAACTGCTTAGGGTGGGTGGCACATGAGTTAGTTATTCCTTAATTCAAGTTTTGTTGCCCACAAATTGACAGGTCATGGGTGCTTTACGAAGTTGGCAATTTCTACGTCAGCGAATCAAGCACTGAAATTATTTTGCGCCAAAGGGTTGTTAGAGAATTTTGAATAAATCTGAAATCAAATGGGAAGGATCTCTCCTTTCAACGCGGGGCAACATTTGCGAAGACAAAGCTTGTTACTTTTTCAACCTAAACCCTGGCCTTTTTCATCTCCAGTGTTATAAATCTTATTACGTTGCTGTTTTTATTGTCCGTATTTTTTAACAGCCATACCTTCCGTCAAACAAATTACGAGTTTCGCTACATGCGATTTGACTTATTTAATTTTCGTTATTTTGTGAGACGAAAACCGACTTGCTTCTAGTCAAACATAGATGCAATTATTCACTCGGTTTTTCTTAAATGCTCGTTTCAGGTCAGTTTTGGCTGTTTTATTTTCACTGTTACAATTACTTGATGTCTGCGTGAGATTTTTTTTGTTAAAGTACTGTTAAATTTTTAAAATAAGATTTGCGTCGAAAATTGGAGATCAAATGAAAGATGATTATGAGACCACCTGCTCGACATTCCGGCCGTCAGTCTACTCACAAACGAATCAAGTACAAGATTTTCGCGATTAAACTAAGTTTTTAGCAGTCATCGCGTCGTAATTTCACAGTTAAAAACAGGCCTCTTTATTCCTAAAATGATAAAACGTTAAGTCAAGTTAAAGGACTCGTTGTTTTAGAAAAACTATACACTTTCTCTACTGTGTATACATCGTGCAACACGATGGCGTGTCTAACACACGCAATATCTCGTTGCAAAAAAGCCGTTGGCATTCTTCTAATTGTATTATGCACAAATGGTGAAATAAAAGAGACACTATAGACAATAGAAGTCTCCAATTAGAGATATAAATGAATTTTCGGCTGCTTGGGGCCGGGATAAAATTTTGCGATAATGTCCCCGGCAGCTTTTCTAAATTGGGCTTTATAAACAGTGTAAATAAATGGGTTGAAAGATGATTGTATAAATAAAAAGGTGAAACAAATTCTGAAAAATAAGGGACTCGATAGAATAGGATCTGGAGGGTCCACAATATAGCTAAAATTGTGCACAGTTTTTGGCAACCAACATACTACAAACGTCATTACAACAATAACGCACGATGTTGTTCCCTTCTTCAAACGGGAAATTTCTCTTAGGTCACTTTTGTGTTGATCTGGTGAATGCGAAGCGGCGCACATCTTGGCAGCTTGTTCGTGTCTGTGAATTTTATGAATAATCTGAATATTTACAGTCACAATTCCAATCTGAAACAGAAGCACTGGGATTATAACGACAAATATGTCATACAACTTGACTTTAAGGTGGCGCTGTACGTCGTTGTCAGTTCTCTGATTCCATGCATTTCGTGTTGCAGCTACCACTGAGGGAATCAACCACACGGCTGTTAAAATTACCCCCACTCGCAGTCTGGTCATTTTGGCGCCATATTGCAACGGACGGAGAATGGCGAGGAAACGATCGTAAGTAATTGCGCAAATGTTGAGTGTAGTCGCCGCCAGTACGAAGTCTCGAGCCTTTCTTAAAAGCCAACAGTAAGTGGTCAAGGAATGAGGACAGTCTCGGAAACAGTGGACGGTGTAAAAGGGAATGACAAAAGCAGCCATCAGGACGTCGGAGGCTGACAAGCTTAAAAGAAAAATATTCATAAAACTGTGGCGAAGTTTCCTGGATGCTAAGAAAACCACGCAAACGAAACTGTTCCCAAAAAACATGACGAGCCCTACAACTGCGTAGAGTACCAAGAAAATCGCCTCCTGTGTTGTTTCGCAGTTATACTCAAAGCCACCCGTAAAAGGTTCGCTGCTGTTCTGGTTCAATGGAGCCATATGGATGTTTACATATGTTTCTTGTGAAGTCCACTGCGGGTTAACAGTATCTATGACGGTATGACAGCCATAAAATAGAAACACTGAATACGCCGATCTGTCTCAGCTATGGTGCGACAAGGCTAAAACCACCTTCCCGCCAGTGGCAACTCGTGCTGAAGTCAGGCACGAGTGAGAACATATGTTGGAGTTGTAATCTTCCGAAACATCAGGCGTAAGACGGGTAGTCTTCAAAAAGTTAATTAGCAGCCTAGTAACACCGTGAATAAAAGGTAGGTGTCTAAGCCAATGATATGATAGACACAGGGCCCTACACACTAGGCAAATTTTTGTTTATTTTGCGAACAAATCTGTCACCAGTTCCCTGAGACAACTGCGCCCGGCGATTTTTAGATCTACCAAATTTTGTCAAAGCTTAGGGCCTTTCCGCACTAGCAGACAAAACAGAATTGTTTCGACAAAATCAAAGGACAAATTTTGTCTTACCAAGTTTTTGTCTCCTCTGTTGCATCCGCACTAAAAATGTCGAAGCTGTTAAATCTGTCAAATTCGGTTAACGGCCAAAATTAACACCGATACTATTTTTCACTGTAATTTTAATCAATTTAGCTTTTCCTTCCCCTTTGCTTTGAGCGGGCACTTCTGAATCTTGTGCCACATCCGCTGCTTCGTTGTTAGACTGATAAAGTGGCGGCTGGAAAATCACTCCACCGTTTTATCTTGCCCCGGCTGCATCCAGCGCCTGACCTGCTCATATATTTGCAGATGGATTCAAACTCTAATTACCAGGATTCATCTTGTTTGAAGTTGTTTGAAGTTGTAAAATCTGCGAATCACGCAACGAAAGACAGTTACTGCAATCTTTTGGTAAACTAAACTCAGTTCAATCACCACACTGGTGGTGGCGTTCACGACAAAAGGTCGATAAGTTTATCACGGGTTTTTTTATTCAGTCGATTTTGCCAAGGTTCTTTGTCGGCGGTGCGTTCGAAAAATTGGCTCGAGTAAATTTGTCAAGTCGCGACAAACCATCCGCACTTGTAAAGTGTTGGTGATGACAGAAAATTTCTCTAAATAAACAATTTTGTCGCTAGTGCGGATAGGCTCTTACCAAACTTCTAAGATGCCGTCGTTCTGCCTCGGAGAATGATAAATTTTTTTCAGGCATGAAATCTGACAGATTTGTCAATTTACGCGCCATGATTTGAAGGAAAATGTCAATCTAGAAAATTTGATCTCTATTTTTAGTCGGAGTGTTTCAGACATCAGTGAACGCTTCACGAGCAGTTGCTTTACCAACATTCATTGCAATGCCTGCATTTCCGAATGACCCACCATGTGCTAAGTGATTTAGTTTGATGGCCAAGACATTTTCTGGTGGGATGCTATTCCTCAACTGCGTGTCTTCACCGCTTTGTAGCTTATGACGAAGACTGGCCACCAGAATGTCAAACGTGTCGCGCGACATTCTCATCTGGCGATAAAAGAATTCTTTGGGGATATTACGCCTATGAAAAATGAATTTCAAACCAAAAATTTTAAGGCTTAGGTAGGTTTCAGTAATAAAGATGAGGCCTTCGCCGCCCTCTACGGACAAATCTGTTGTAGTACTCTGGAACCAGTTGCAGTCGAACAAGGTGAAGCCTCCACTGGCATAATTAGAAGTAGCAACTGCCTCTGCTAGAGTTGAAAGAATGCAAGGAAGGAAAAAAAAAAACTAGAATACAAGCAATAATTCGCCGAGGCAACATATTCGATCGAAGAGGGTAAAGATTTACCATGAGCCCTAGACTCCTGAGATCACATGTAACCTTTCCCGCGAACAGCGCGCAAGCGATGGTGTTTATTTCCGTGTGATTGACACTTGTGGTTAGCAAATATTTTGCTGCGTCTCAATGCACCCACGCTTGACAAACTGAAAAGGCCATAATGATAATTCCTGAAAAACGAGTGGATTTTCGAGATAGATTACCGGCAGTCTTTGACCTTAGACATCACTTTGTTTATTCTTGTGTCTTATGTTTTTTTTCAACAGATCATCTGACCTAAGAACTGCATGTTGTTACTTGGCGTTGAAAGATGCGTACGTTATGTTTCAGGTATGTCGTAATAAAGGTACACAGTTTTACAAAGATGTGTTATGAATTATATTATTGAAGGCGACGGTTTTTTTCAATACTCTAAATTAAAAATACAGTTATATCGTAATAAACGTACACAGTTGGCAAAGATGTGTCATGAATTATATTATTGAAGGCGACGGTTTTTGTCAACACTCTAAATTAAAAATACAGTTATGTCGTAATAAACGTACACAGTTTTACAAAGATGTGTTATGAATTATATTATTGAAGGCGACGGTTTTTGTCAACACTCTAAATTAAAAATACAGTTATGTCGTAATAAACGTACACAGTTTTACAAAGATGCGTTATGAATTATATTATTGAAGGCGACGGTTTTTGTCAATACTCTAAATTAAAAATACAATTATGTCGTAATAAACGTACACAGTTTTACAAAGATGTGTTATGAATTATATTATTGAAGGCGACGGTTTTTGTCAATACTCTAAATTAAAAATACACGTTAGAAGATTGAAACTGTTAGAACATAGATTTTGGTGGGGCTAAAAAATAGTGACGTCCTTTATCCTTTCACAATTTGTTCAAAAATAAGTTAAGTACGTGCATGTTTTGAAAGATAAATACTAATAAACTGAAAGGAGGTCGAAAGTAGCAAATAAACACAAACGGTCAAGCTGGACGTGAAATAGTTTTTGTTCACCATTGTGAAACAGGAAAATTTCGAAGATATCACAATTCAACCGAAGCGGGGGATTGATATATTGATTTTGGAGAACCACAAGACGCTCAAAACCCATGTGGTTTCCGAATATGAACGTTTCACACGTAAGATTGATAATACTTACTCACTCCTTGCGCGTTCATGGTGGTTTTTGGCGATTTCTGCTGTTTTGGGCTTACTTTGCCATCGCTGCTATTCCTGTTTTAAGACGTCCTATAAGGAGTTATAATTTTTATTCCGAGCTTCCTTGACTCTTGACGAGTGTTACAAATCTGCGAGCCAGCGAGCCATGCCAGTCATGCGAGCCACAGTCAAAATGTTTAAGAATTTTTATTTGTTACATTTATATTCGCATGAGAACAACAACAAGAGCAACGGAACAAGATAACTCTGAAGCTGTTAAAATTACACGATTTACTCACCATTCTTGACGCCAATACACGGAGTTGGCCTGGAAGTACTGTTCTCTTTTCTCTTGAATGATTTTCCACGTGGATATCAATGAATGACAGGAGTCAATGGATTACCACTCAACAACCCATTCGAGGAGCGGAAGGGGTTGGAGCGGTAAGTTTTCCTCAGAAAGCTTTTTTCCTAAGTCTTGAACCTTAATTAATTTTTGTCGCATTGTTTTTATTTTTTGCGGATCCTCAGCGATTTAAATAGATGAAAGGATTTTTTCTGGGTTATTTCAAATTTTAAGCACTTTTGTAGCTAAATTTAAAATTAATTTCCCAGGGAAAGAGAGAGTACCCTGCGAGGGAGGTTGTACCGTTTACACTCATCCCCAGGATCATCTCCGCTTTCAAGATGGCGGGCGGACGGTTTATAACGATAGTAGTTTAGTGATAGTCGGGCGCGAAATGATCGACGACCTCCCAGACCTTGGACCAATCAAACAAAAAAAAAAAAGTACTCGCAAAAATGGCTCGCATGGTTCGCGCGACTCGCATGGCTCGCACCGTGGCTCGCACCGTGGCTCGCACCGTGGCTCGCACCGTGGCTCGCACCGTGGCTCGCACCGTGGCTCGCACCGTGGCTCGCACCGTGGCTCGCACCGTGGCTCGCACCGTGGCTCGCACCGTGGCTCGCACCGTGGCTCGCACCGTGGCTCGCACCGTGGCTCGCACCGTGGCTCGCACCGTGGCTCGCACCGTGGCTCGCACCGTGGCTCGCACCGTGGCTCGCACCGTGGCTCGCACCGTGGCTCGCACCGTGGCTCGCCCCGTGGCTCGCACCGTGGCTCGCCCCGTGGCTCGCCCCGTGGCTCGCCCCGTGGCTCGCCCCGTGGCTCGCCCCGTGGCTCGCCCCGTGGCTCGCCCCGTGGCTCGCCCCGTGGCTCGCCCCGTGGCTCGCCCCGTGGCTCGCCCCGTGGCTCGCCCCGTGGCTCGCACCGTGGCTCGCACCGTGGCTCGCACCGTGGCTCGCACCGTGGCTCGCACCGTGGCTCGCACCGTGGCTCGCACCGTGGCTCGCACCGTGGCTCGCAGATTTGGCAGACCCTTCCTTGACCATACAAGGTCAAGAGAGAGACCACTTACTAACATGATTGCTATTTCAGCCAATTTAACTTGTCTTGAGGGACTTCCCCCGCCCTCACTTCAAGTGTAGAAGCTAAGTTTGTGTTAGCTCGTAATTTAACGATAGATGTCATAATAATCAAGAAAATGAGGCAGTCAGCCAAAGATGTATCTTGTTAGGAGCGACAGCTTTTAACAGTTTAGGCCGCAAATTCGTGCTGTGACAGTCTTTTTTTTTTTTTTTTCCCAAAGCCACTTTCATTAAGAGTGCTCGGCAAATAAAACGATGGGAAACATAAATGACGGAAAAAACTCCACTGCTATGAACAATGATATTTTTCTCGACACTAATGCTCTTGCATTGATCAACCGTTTACCTTTGCATGTAAAAAAAAAAGTTATTATAATAATTTGAGAGATTCGATATTATTCTATCAGATGTGTATTGCGTTTTATTGTCGGTCAGTTTGGATAAATCATGCATTCAAAGTAAAAATTTGACCAAGATTTTGCAGCTGGGTGTTAGTGAATGGGTGACTTTGGCAGGAGTCGCACTGTGACCTTATTTTTTTTATGTCGCGTCATAAGTTGTCCTACAAATATGTCGCGACATTTACACCACGGGAGTCATGGAGGTCGCACTTGTGCGACATAAATGATATTTGAAACCAGACTGTCAACTCTTAATATTTCACGCGCGAAAAGAGCACCAAATAAATCTTTGTAGACATGAAGCTGGTGCTAGTTTTATTAGCGACATTTCTTCATTCTCTGTTTAATTTGTTCAATCTACAAAACCCTATTGATTTGTACGCATTGTCCAACACTCGCCAACGGCAATAGTGTTGGCTCTTGCCGCTTTAAACCGACGTCGACGGATGTGAAAAAATGTGAAAATATCTTCGAGCCAAAGGGTGAAAACAAGCCATTCCCATACTGAAAATAATCAGGTGAATAGTGCAAATTTGTAAATTGGTATGGGGTGAAATTCGCCATAGGGACCAGATAAAACGTGTGTCGAGAAAACCTGTGACTAAAATATTGAACCGATAGCTAGCTGTGCACACGTGTTGTCTTTGCAGAAATTCGAAAATCCAAATTTTTGCTAGTATTTCAGATTTGATCGACGTTGCGACGGAGGAAAAACAAAAATTGTTATTTCAAAGCGATAAGACGAGATATGGCTTGCCTCGGGGCAGGACATCGGCTTTTTTGATCTTTAGGTCCTTCGGACATAGTTATGTCTGTTTGCGACAAAAGGGTCGCACTTGTCGCAAGCACGCGATGACAGATTTTATGTCCAAATGTAAACACCAAAAGCGTAAGTTCGACCCCTGCCTTTATTAGTGTTGTGTAAAATTTGACAGTTTTGATGGTTTTCCCATTCAAACGAGACTTGATAGTCATCAATACAACAAACAGCTTATCTTTGCATAATAATGCACGTATTTTATCTCTTTACTAGTATGGTTTAAAATTTGTCAGTTTCGATGGTTTTCTGATTCACTCGGGCCTCTGTAAAAGAGAATTTTCATTTTCATTTTCACTTTCTACAGATAGTCATCAATACAACAAACACCTTAACTTTTCAGAATGCACTGTATCTTATCTCTAAAACGCTTTGAAACCTCTTGCACATTAAAAGTCTTTCAAGAATCACCTGTCTTTACCTTTGACATTAGATCAAGCTGACTCCTCCCTAATCTCTTCATGACGCACTCGGCCATCTCGAGCAGATTGAAGCGCGAGATGTGACAGCCAAGCGAACATCTTTTTTTTCCAGTACACTCCTGCGCCGCACGCATTTCTTTGACGACAACGGATCAAACCTTTCCTTCGCGAAGAATCAGCGCTTGCATACTGCCCCCTTATCCAACCAAATCAAATAATTCACAGGCGAAAACAAATATTATTATTCACCTATTTGCCCCTGGATTGTTTTACCCTTAGTTCTTTCGCGTTTGATTTTGTATCGCATTTTGAGGGATATCATTTTGATTTTGTATCGCATTTTACAGGGGATAGTTTAATTTTTCGATGTAATACGTGGCTTTTTGTTTTGTTTTGTTTCCTATGGCCCACTAAAGTATCAAAAGATGAAATACTGAAAAACTCAGACAGATAAGAGAATAATGGTGACGAATAGCACCAAAAACTATCGGTAAATTGCAATCTGATGTCTACGTATGATGGACGATCCTCGCAGTAGATAGCGCTATTTGAGCAATAGCGAAATTCAGACCTGAAAAAAAAAAAATCAGGCCTGTACGGGACTCGAACCACTGACCTCTGCGATACTAGTGCAGCGCTCTAACCAATTGAGCTAACAAGCCAACTGAGAGCAGGCCGTTAAGTTGATTCGTAATGAACCCGTGAAAGTGATGAATGAGATAGAATAAATATATGAAAATCATATATTTTGAACTGCGGTATTTGATACGTATGATGGACGATCCTCGCAGTAGATAGCGCTATTTGAGCAATAGCGAAATTCAGACCTGAAAAAAATCAGGCCTGTACGGGACTCGAACCACTGACCTCTGCGATACTAGTGCAGCGCTCTAACCAATTGAGCTAACAAGCCAACTGAGAGCAGGCCGTTAAGTTGATTCGTAATGAACCCGTGAAAGTGATGAATGAGATAGAATAAATATATGAAAATCATATATTTTGAACTGCGGTATTTGATACGTATGATGGACGATCCTCGCAGTAGATAGCGCTATTTGAGCAATAGCGAAATTCAGACCTGAAAAAAATCAGGCCTGTACGGGACTCGAACCACTGACCTCTGCGATACTAGTGCAGCGCTCTAACCAATTGAGCTAACAAGCCAACTGAGAGCAGGCCGTTAAGTTGATTCGTAATGAACCCGTGAACCAAAGCTCAATTGGTTAGAGCGCTGCACTAGTATCGCAGAGGTCAGTGGTTCGAGTCCCGTACAGGCCTGATTTTTTTCAGGTCTGAATTTCGCTATTGCTCAAATAGCGCTATCTACTGCGAGGATCGTCCATCATACGTATCAAATACCGCAGTTCAAAATATATGATTTTCATATATTTATTCTATCTCATTCATCACTTTCACGGGTTCATTACGAATCAACTTAACGGCCTGCTCTCAGTTGGCTTGTTAGCTCAATTGGTTAGAGCGCTGCACTAGTATCGCAGAGGTCAGTAGTTCGAGTCCCGTACAGGCCTGATTTTTTTCAGGTCTGAATTTCGCTATTGCTCAAATAGCGCTATCTACTGCGAGGATCGTCCATCATACGTATCAAATACCGCAGTTCAAAATATATGATTTTCATATATTTATTCTATCTCAATCTGATGTCTTTCAGCGAAAGCTGTGTTGGCGATGTACAACAAAGCTGTCTAATTTTCCTCATCTGAATTTCAAACAGCGAGAAATTTCAGACGTATTTTACGTGATACGGGTTTTTTTTAAATATTTAGTTTGATGGACTTGAGTTGTACGTTTTCTATGAATTCAGTTGTTGAATATGCTTCCCATTTTAGAAAGTCAAAGCATTTTAAACATATTTGATATTATTTTCTCTCGATGGTATAGTTATTGGTCTAATGCAGAACGTCACGGTCCATTGGATTAACTACAGAGAACACTCTTGTTGTTGTTTCTTCGATGGCAGGTGCCCGTATCCGCTCCCGTAACCATCATCGTATTACATGCACGTTTAATTTCAAAAATTTTAAAGCTGCCCTTCACTATCGATATTTATTCGCAATGATACATCTCTTACTAACTGACTAAAATAACCATGATTTCTTTGTTTCCTTGACAACGTAATGTCAGGAATGAAAATTATGCAGAAAATATCCAATTATTAATTATTTACAGCAATTTCTACGAATAGTAAGTACAGTAATTCTCTATGATTCCTCAGAGTCACACAAGTTTCTGAGTAATTTTCCATTCGAAAACGAAAGAAAAACAACCTATATATCACGGAGGAAAAAGGTGAATTGTTATACTCGACTAGAAAGCAATGAAGCTGCATAAGATTGTGTTATTGTGCATTTTAATTCTCGTGTTAATCGCGATGGACTTTTCAGAAGCTCGAGGCCGCGGCGGAGGTCGCAGCGGCAGTAGTTCACGATCGAGGGGTAGTTCAAGAAATAGGGGTGGATCTAGTAGATCAAGGTCGTCAGGGGGAAGTAATACCGCTTACAAAGCGAAGAAAGTCACCAAATACACGCCGATCAAAGCTACAAGTGCGCGCTCACCGGTCATTGTAACTCAAGCTACAAAGGGTTCGCGCTCAAGCACTTTTACGAAGGTCTTTGTCGGCTATATGTTTGCTCGCTACGCTTTTGGCAGTGCCCCAGTATGCCGGTACGGGTATCCCATGTACCGAAGTTACGTCACCATTCCCGAAAACAGAGCCGTGAGACTTGCCTCTGAAGAAAGAAAACTCCTGGATGCAGATGGCAACTTGTGTGTAAACAAAACGAGAAAAGAGGAAGAGCAAACTCTGCTGGAGGGAATTGACGAACATTTAGTGGAACTCAACACGACAATCGTGTACAAGGAAACCGGGAAGGTAAAGAGATTTGAAGGAATTAATAAAACGGTGTCTTTACAAGACATTGAAAAGGAGGATTTTGCGCTAATGAGTAGTGCTCGGTACAACATGACGATCGTAAATGGAACAAACTGCACGCAAATCGAGAAGAAAGTTGAAGGAACCATGGTGGCCATGTACCAGACTAACCCGAACAACGCGGGCATGCTTTACATCAGCTATAAACTGCTTCTCGCTGGAATTGCGCTCCTTGGTTTTCTTAATATGTAAATATTTGAGTTTTATTGTGAAACAATTTTATTCCAAAGCGCAACTCGGTGTATTTGCATATTACCGGTGGATGTTTTTTTTTTTTTTTTATGCAAATAATACTTAAATATAAATATGCATTCAAAAGCAGTTTTAAATCCAGAGACTATTACAGTTGCAGTAACTCGATGAAGGTTTTCTTTTAAAACCCTGATTTGAAAATTGTGAAATATTTTATCTAGTAATGTCAGGTTTTCATATCATCAGTTATGTGATAAAGAAACAAAGATTTGAATTTTTACAAAGCGTTTGTTTCGTCATTTAAAGGCGTAATGTAACAATGAACAGTAACGCATTAAACAGGCTTCTCGCTGAGTGACAATACAAGAAACTCTTACACAACGTATTTATCATGGGTTATGTAACCCTTTCTTTGGAGTGTTACATGCTATGCTGTTACACATTGCTTCATTAGCGGTAGGCTATAGAAATTCGAGTACTAGTTGTTTTCATTTATATTTACTCACGCCTACGACCGTCCATGCGCCCTCCAAATTAAATACGATTAGGGGTTATCAGTTTCTCTTAGACGTAGTTTTGCATATGAAAGGTTTAGCACGTTTTCAGAATCATTGTTATACTAATATAGCTTAGATCGTTTTGTAGGGTGGTTTTTCTTGCTGTTATTTCCAAGTTCATTCTGTTTGTTGTATCATTCATATCCATTCTGTTGATGAAGGCATAATGAAGAGGGTTGCAGACGGCTCATGTCGAATTAGAATATAAATAAAAAGTTTTAAACTATTACATCGAAATAATTTGGATATATCAACAAAGTTGAAGTGGTAAATTGGCCACCGTAATATAGCTTAATATATCAGCGTAATATATCAGCGTAATGTACATACAGCGTAATACATCTCGCGAGTCAAAGAGAATTGACAAGTAAAATTACAGTACACAGTGATGTTCCAGTCATGACGCTCAACTACTTTAATTACTCTTTTATAGTCTTCCGAAACCAAAATATTTTTGCGCGTAGTTTGGTTTCGGAAAAGTAAAAGGATTTTCCCAGACTGATGAAAACCGAAAATATACAGTGACAGTTAAGCTACAATGTCCAATTTAAATATTTAAGTAATTTCAATGACGTGTCACCTTCCGAAAATACAATATTAGCGCAAGCATTTTGACTTCGTAAAAGTAAAACTACACAGGCGAGTAAAACAGAGTGATGTTTTTCCGTGGCTCAAGCACGCTCAGCTAAAGACTGAAATAAAGTTCAGAATACCTCCGAGAGGTGTTAAAAGTGTTGTACTTATTCTTAAAATCATCTGGTGTTGTGGGAAATTCAGTCCTCCGGTTTTTAGAACAGGTTTAAGATCGGTATTCCCACCAAGGTCTTTTTTATTCGAAAGTTTGTTTCCACTGTTTCCAAGTTTTTCCTTACCTTGATTATTATATCTTATTTCAAAATAATACTTTGAAAAAAAAAATGAACCAATAGAGCAACTCTCTCTAGTAATCACTCTTACATGAGGAAGCATGGATCAGCTTAAAAAAAAGCTAAGGATAGGATCTCCCTCAAGTCCCTAAAATCGGGGAATTCACTGCTTATCCATTTTAAGCCCGGTTCAGACGCCGTACTTCAGCCGAGCCGAATCGAATTCGGCTCATGAATCGAGTTCATGTGAAGTCATTACAGCGTCTAAATCAATTCGGAACGGCTGATTTAATTTAGATCGCCTCGGTCAATTAATCCCGCCTGACTCAGCCGAGAAGAACGGCTGCAGATCCGCTTTGATCATAGTTAGTAACTTTGATTCAGACGCCGTACTTCACATGGGCTGAATCAAATGCATAACTTGAATTATTTTAAAGTATTTTTCTTGCTGTTTTTACGTGTGAGCATGTGCAAAGGAGTGTTGCAGAAGAAAAATGGTGGATTGAAGGGCCAAGCAAAACAGATAGACAGATATTGAATGGGCGCCCTATTCTACGCCTTTTGAACAGACACTGATTCTTCGCTCTGTCGGTTCCCAGTTTAGGCATTATGAAGTTGTCCTCTGCGTCAACAACGTCCTTTCCCGCCTCTTTTGTGTATCGCTCGCAAAAAGCGACGCTTTTACCATCGTGGTGATATTTGTTTCTTCAAAAAATTTAACATTTATTGCATATTGGAATTTCACATTTCAAGCACGAAACACTTACTGATCAACTGCCGGACTTTATTTAGGTACTTCTTTAAAGTGCGCCTAAACCCAAACAATTTTTTTCGCTTAACGAAATAAGCGTGCGAAATTTGCAAGAGAGTATCGCGCTTCATACATTCCTCATACAACACACCTAGTCGGCATATTTCGGACAATATCGACGACAACCTTCCCAAACAAGTGAAAATGTGTGAAATGCAGACTTTCGCGTTCTCGATTTGACGTCACATTACCCGCTAGAGCCATTCCTCTTTAAACTCGGTCGTGGGGCAAGATGGCGGCTGATTTTCCGTATTTTGACTGGGCATAGAAAATTAAAGATTTGAGCAAATAAAAAAATTTTTGCACAGAAATACTCCAAAATTAGCTTATTTCGTTAAGCGAAAAAAATTTTTGGGTTTAGATGCACTTTAACGGAAGTGACCATGATAAAATACTTAAAACTTCCTTACAACGACCATGCCATACAATTTAACTTTCGTTCTTTATAACATTTGTCAGATTTGTTACTTTAAACTGCGCCGGCCCCGGCCACAAATTTTCTTCAGTTAATTAATTTCGGCCGAAATAAGTTCGGGGTCTGAATCAATTCAGCCAGGATTACTGACTAATTTAGGTCGGCCTAAAGTTGAATTCGATTCGGCTCGGCTGAAGTACGGCGTTTGAACTGGGCCTTAGACTCTTGCGTCCACCTGCGGACGCTTGTTTCCCTTTCCATATGGTTCTATCCGTTTTCGGCCGATAGCAGATTTTTCTCAGACACCTAAACCGTTTTTGAAAGTTTTTTTCCGAATTCGGATTATCGCTATGTGGACGATGCGCAACCATTTTGAACTTCGTTTTCTCTGTTTTTCAGTGTTTTTTAGTTTTTTCTTTGTTGTTTGTTTGTTTGTTTTTGTTTGTTTGTTTTTTTTCTTTTTGTTTTCAGTCTGTTTTCCCCTGCTTTTTTCATTCCTTTTTACTTACATTTGGTCTTGCTTTTGTAGAGTTACCGGTCTGGTTTAAGAACCATCACAGACCAGTTTGCAGCAATTGCTCCCCCTTTTTCTTTTTTTCTTTTTTTTTTTTATCTTAATTAAAATTATATGATACTCGGCTGAGAAGAACACTTGAGAAGCAAATGCTGCAAACTTTTCTCCGATGAGTTTTAAACTAGCCCAGCAATTTAAATTATTTGCAGTTGCTAGTTGGAAATAAGCTTCAAATAAACTCAAACAATTTTCAATCTGCAGTACTATGTTGTGTACTATGCAGTCAAGGATAGTTAGTCATCTGATTACAGATGAAGTACAAAAAACTTTAAAACTTAAAGATAACAAAAACCGATTGCGGTATCTTACCACCTTTACGTAGATGTTAATTCCCAACATGACCTCCGTTCGGTAGATGTTTATGATGCTTGCATGGATACAACGTCGAATACAACAAATATGCGATTAATTTGTACGAAACTTACTGAAATTTACACTTGGAAATGAATAAGTCGAACTCCATCGTAAAGTACATGAATATAACCCAGACCGCCAAATTACCTTGCATTTGTACCTTGACGCGACCGAAAAGGAGACTGGGGAAAGTGTTTTTGTATTGCACGACAAGATGGCGGACAAGTTAAAGAGGAAAGCTGAAGTTGGGTTTGCTAAAAAACAGCTCGAGAAACATGGCTGGGCCGAAGGTAGGCAAAATACTAAATAATTCAATGATTTCAGTCGACAGTTAGCATGACTGAACTCATAAATATCGTCAACACACTGAAATGGTTTGTGCGCATGGACCGAGAACTCTCACACGTGGATCATGGACAGAACGCAAGGGAATCTTGTTGTAAAGATATTTTGACAAGCTTACGGCATTCTAAAAGCATTCCTGTTACTTTAGACTTTCTGTTAGTTATGATAATGCCAGTTCAACCTTTTAAATAGGTGAAGAAACGATCCTTTACTAATTTGGCGTTGTTCATTCAAATTATGTAATTTTCATTTGCTCACATGTATGGCGTAACGTGAAACGTTTGCAGTCTCCAGAACATTACTTAATGTGCTTCTTTTGCATATTTTCACTTATTTTTGAGAGCTTTTTAAATGAAGATTCTTAGTTTTCTCACTTTCTTCGGACTGAAACTTATATAAGAGATTGATTAGTGTCAGAAAATGATAAAATATCTTTCATAGCTCGAATTTAGAAGATTAATGATTGTAAGTCTTCTAGCCTTTGGATTTTTGCCTTTTTTTTGTAGGAAAAGGTCTAGGGAAAGAGGAAAGTGGGATTTCTAAAGCAATCAAAGTCAATATTAAAACTGATACTGCTGGGGTAAGGCACTCGTATCAGCTGTCTTTAGTTACTATATTTAGTTCATCTCTCATCTGTTTGGTGAGAATCTTGTGAATGGATGTATACCACAGGGCCCACAGAAATGCAAAACATCTCAAACCTTTGTCTGTATTGAAATCTAAAAACACCAGACTTAAATTTATTATCATTAGCAATAAAACAGAACATTCCTAATTGTGTATGGGTGTGTGAAGCTTTGGTTCAGAATTTTATGAAAATTCTCTTTTTTAACTTTGGCTTTTACCAAAAAAGGATGAGGTTGAAATTTACCAACACCCACTGAAAAGACTCCTAGGAGGTCTAAATGCAGAACAACCCAACACAGTACTTGCTTATACTTTTTAACCCTATAACTCCTAGACATGATTAACATGTAACTTCTTCCACATGCATGCATTATCCTGCAAACATGTGTTGAGAATATTCAAACTTATCAGGTAGAAGTTGTTGTCTTTGTCCAACACCAAATCATTGTTACTAATTTACAAGGAAATGTGTAGCAGCCAGAGGGGAAAATTAAAAATAAGATTTTGGGAGTTGCTCGTAAAGGGATAAAATATTCCATCCATGGTTTCCTCTTTTTTTTTGCAACTGGAAAGCAATAGTGAACATATAGTCTTAATGAGCAGTGAAATAGTCTTCTTAAGAGAGTGTTTCTAATTAAAGGGTATTCACCCGAAAAAACCTTGCTTTTTTTTTCACAGCAGAGTTTTTTAACTTCTCACTCTGTTTTAAGACAGATACTTATTTAGTTTTCTCATAAATTTTTTTTGTGCAATGAGGTTGGGTATGATGCCGGTGATCAGTTTAGTTTTCATTGGTGGGATCATGTCTTCAACAAAACAGCAAAGAGCATAGTGGTACAGGAGAGTGGCGTAAGTATGCCTGTCTGATGCAATGTCATTTTCCAGCATGGAACAAAAGACTCAATCTTCTTGTCTTTCACATCAACACTTAGTAAGCCCAGGATGATGTACAATTTTTCTGTAATTTTAGTGTAAAAAGATGGTGAAGGATTTCTTGATGTTTGCTTCAGGCTCATTATCATCTTTGATGGTTACAGAAATTTCACCCAAAATTTCAACCCATCAGATACAAAAGCCAAAACCAATTACATGGTTTGACTTGTCAATCCACATTTAATTTTTCATATGGTAATTTTTGTCTGTTTGGTCTGAGTTCACTCGGTTTCCTTCTGATATAATCCCCCGTGCTCATTAGGGACAGCAAGGTCTCAATATGATTTTAGTTTTTTGACAATCAAATGAAAAGCGCTCTTTAAGGTATAGTAGTTGGATTTTTAACTTATCGAAGCTATTTTTGCTTCTCTGGGAGAGTTTCATTACCACTTTACTCCTTTAAAAGAGGCAATATGTCAATATTTTAAAACAGAATGGGAAGAGATGAAAGAAAAAAACTGTAAAATTACTCGTCATGACTTTGAAATGGATGAGATTGCTAACATGCTAAATGTAGCAGGACAGAATCATTTTACCTCACTGTCTGACAAAAGCTAGTGGTGTAGTAGTTTAAACATCATGATTTTCAATAAGTTTAGACATAATATCATGAGGCAAATGACTAAACATTCATTTAAATCTATGAACCACAATGAAAAAAAAACATGTGGTATAAGAGATGTGACTGTGTATCATTTTTTTTTTTTACATGGTACAGGATGGAGTAGAAGTAGTAAAGTCTGGTAAAGAATCGTGTGTGATCAGTAATAAAAGACCAAGCAAGAATTCTAACAAGCCACTGTTATATGGCAGATTTGTCAAGGTATTTAATACTCTTTTTGAATATTTAACAATTATTTGCCAAAAGTGAAGTGAATATTGTTAAATAGTTCTTGAGATCAAGTTGAGGGAATAACTCACCAATGTTGACTTAGCCTGAGGTGAATAATTGTTTTCAGTACAATTGCTCTTACTAGTGCTCTTGAATTCTGTTGTAAATTACATATGTAAAGAAAGTATTGCACATATTTTGTTACAATTGTGTTGATTACTCATACCAAGATAAACAGGCAGTTTTAACAGGGTTTTTTAACTCAATCAGCGAAAACTCCCTGCAGTGCCCCACCAAACTCAGTAGCATCTTTTGTGCTCTTTTTCAATCTAATTTTTTATTTAGTTCTTATTAACCGAGTGGGAGGTCTGTATGGGAGAATCTTGACCGAGGTCGCAAATACAGACCAAACACAGTGAGGTCTGTACCAGCGACCGAGGTCAAGATTCTCCCATACAGACCAACCTAGCTCGGTTAATAAGATGTTTAATTATAGGGCTGTGTCTTGTATGCCAATTTTGTATATTCTTTGTACCTTTTTTTTTCTTCTAGACCGGTCTAGATGCCGGTCTAGATGGGAAAATCTATACCACTTTCAATATTGATTTCAGCCAATCAAATTTGTGAATTCGGTAGTTCCCAGTCCTTGTGAGACACAGCCATATAATAAATCACATTTATTACTTCCTCACAAACATTGACAAAATGCAGGGCAGCCATTTTGTGAGTGTAATTTCTCTCGACCACGTCAAAGCATGGCCAACTACACAAGACGGGGGTTTCAGTAACTTTTTCGTTATTAACCTTGTCACTTCCAGGATCATTTTAGCAATTCTCCTCACTGTCTCTTGCACAGTTCTTATGATGTTACTCTGAAGAATTTGTTGTTGTGGTCTGCTTGATATTGTATTGGCGTTGTAAGGAGAAATTCTGTCTTGGTCATTTATGGGACTTAAAGGGGATAAGGGAATGCCAATGGTGTGATAAGCGGCTGTGCCCACAAAAGGGGCCAGAAGGTGAAATCCAAGCACTAAAGCCTGCTCGCGCAGGCTGAACAGAGGGCAGTAAGAGGTCTTACTAGTCTAAGATATGGGTTAAATATCAGATCATCATCAAAAAAGCTCTTGCAAATACATTTATTTCCCAGTGGCCTTTCTTACTAATGCACCCGATAACAAATATTGTTTTGCCTCAGTTGGTTATCATTCATTCATTTTTTCTTTCTGTTCAGGCTTCCAGTCAAAATCCAAAAAGAGCACTGTCTGACTCTGATGAAGACACAGATGAAGAACGTGATTTCTCAAATTTGTATGCTAACTTTATTCCTTGTTCCATTCTCATTAAGAATGCCTCCTAACTTTCTACTTTGTCATTCTTCCTTGAAGTTCCAGCCCAGCAGATGTTTTTCTTTTTTATATATCTTCTTTTCATTTATAAGTTTTCAAATTAACTTGACTTCATAAACATGTGCAGTATATATGCACCCATCAGTTCAAAGCTTTGCCATCCCCCCTCCCCTGAAAACCCACGTCTCCGTCGTACGTACCTGTGTCCAGGGTGTGGGAAATTTGAACCTTGCCTAGGTGCAGTGGGGTATTTGAACCAGAAGTGTCAGCGTAATACATGTGTTTAAGTGAAGGAGTTTAAAGGAAAAGAGTCTGCTTTCTTGTGCTAATGGCTTAGAAAGACAGTTTACACAACATAGATTGGTGCTTACACGAAAAAAACCCAACAGCAGTACCCTTAACTAATACGTGACTTTGCAAGATCCTACAGCAAAGCGCATAGTGACCAGTTGTCAGCTACTTTTGACAATCCTACCAATCCCATTTTATTATTATTTAACAATTGGTTCATGCTTTAGCTTGCACTGTCGAGTTATGGAGCACGCGAGAAGTTTGGAGAGCACGAAAGAAGCGAAAGAGTTGCCCGAGGCGATAGCCGAGGGCAACTCCAGCTTCTTGAGTGCTCTCCAAACTTCCCACGTGCTCCATAACTCGATAGTGCACAGCTGAAAGCATGAACCAATTGTTTTAGAACATAGCCGGTGGAATTGTGCATCAAATACGACGCGAAAAACGGACAACAATATCATTTGAAGCGAATCGTGACGGCGCTGATGCCGAGTCTCCTTTTCCTTTGTTTTTCTCTTTTTCTGCCTCATTTAAGAACTCTAGCCCATGGGAAAAGGTCGAAACATTGTCTTCGTTTTCGGACTAGCAGGCCGAGTTTCTGTTTGTATCCATTATTGTCGCGAAATGTATTATTTTTCCCCGCGCTAACAATGGCCACTCGCGCGAAAAAAGAAATTTCTGGCGAAGTCGGATTTGCTGACGCTATCAGCGCGCATTATCGGGATTTTGAGCACGCTTACGTATAATGAATTTGATTGCGCGACTCTGCTAGCTATGTTCTAATATTATTTTGCAATCCTAATTATTCATTCTTGTGATTTCTTTTAATACTCTTAGAAGCACAGAGGATAAAGTGTTTCAAGCATGTGGCGGTCGAACAGCTCACAAGTAAGGGAGACATTTAGAATAAAGCTTGGGCTTGTTAAAATTGTTTTTTTCACAAATATACTACTAATATTCAACGGGCGTTACAACTTAGGCCGGCGACACACTTGGCGACTTTTGAATACGCAGATCTTTGTGATCGGCTGAATCGCCGGGTATGCCCAGTGCAGCGATCGGGATTTTGGCCGTTTACCGCGATCAGGGTATAAAATCGCCTGTGTCGTGCCCGTCAGATATCAGCGATTTTCGCGGGCGACGTTATTCGCCGTGATTTGTGAATAACATCGCCAAGTGTGTCACCAGCTTTAGGCTTTAATTAATGAAATACTATAGACTGTTACCAGGAGTTTAAAGGAGCTTATTGTTGTAAAAAGTCAATGTTTAGGCTTGAAGGCTAGAGAACAGGATCCTGCAGGGACCAAGTTCAATCTTGTCAAAGCCTTAACCCTTCTATTACCAGGATCTGGTTGTTAACTCTCCCCTCCAGCTGCCACACTTTCCCTTGTAAATTAGTTACAAGAATTTGGTGTTCAATCAAGGTAACAACTTCTCCCTGATAAGTTTGAGTATTCTCACGATCCGTTTGCTGGATAATGTATGTATATTGTAGGGAGAAGTTCCAGGTAAATATTGTATTGTATTGTATTGTAATCTTTATTTAGACACGATCAATTCATCAGCCTATAAAAATACATATCACATACGCTAAGATATTTAAAATTAAAACTACATACTATAACACTAAAGCTGTTTTCCGTGAATGCCGTGCGTTAGACTTAAAAAATGTCATTGATCTTACGTTTAAATAACCCCAGAGACTCTGTGTTCCTTATATCGCGTGGTAAACTGTTCCATAATGTGGCGCCATTGTAGCTAAAGCTTTTTCTGTAATAATTAGTGCGCGGTAGTGGAACATTAAGCTTATTTTCAGAGTCCCTGAGGTCATAAGCAGAGTCACGCCACGTAAACTTTGAATATAGATACCTTGGAGCTAGCCCGTGCAGACATCTAAACATCATGGTGGCTTTATGGATTTCCTGCTGGCGTGCAAGATTTTTCCACCCTAAAAACTCGAGTAGCTCAGTTGCATCAGCATCATAGTTAGAGAATGTCAACATACGGGCTGCTTTATTCTGCAATTTCTGCAGTTTGTCTCGTAGCGTTTTCCCACAGCTACCCCAAACAATGTCACAGTAATCAAAGTGAGGTTTTACTAAAGCTTGGTAGATGAGATGTAAGGTTGATCCGTTCACTTTTAGTGACGCCACTGGCGTTTTCCCAGATTTTCGAGAAGTTAGCTCGTTTATAGTCTGCCAGGTCTTTCGGGAGTCGCTGGTTTGCTTATTAAAACTATTTTGGTAATAAGCTTGCTTAGCTGAGCGTATTTGCTTATTGACTATATTTCTTTGTTTCTTAAATAATGCCCAATCGTTAGGATCATTTGTCTTGCCAGCTTTGATTTTTAATATGTCTGTATTATGCATAAGGTCTTTCAATTCAGAGGTAATCCACGGAGAACTCCGTGAACGAACGCGCATCGTTTTCAGTGGGGCATGTTTGTCAGCGATAGCCAGAAATGTACATTTCCATTGCTGCCACATCACGTTTGGGTTGGAAGACTCGTATACATTATCCCAACATTGAGATAGAATATCATAACGAAACTTTTGGCGATCGAAATTTCGGAAATTTCTGTATGTAATAGAATTATGTCCGTTAGACATCCCATTCAGGGAAAGTTTTCTATATACATACACCATGCTATGATCACTTATTCCGATATGACAAACTCCCGAACATGCAATCTTATCCGAGCAGTTGGTATAGATTAAATCAATTAGAGTTGATGAGGTGGGTGTTATCCTCGTCGGTTCAGAGATAAGCTGCTCGAGTCCGTAGACATCAGCAATACTCCTTAATTTGGATGTGTTATTGTCATATCGAGTCGTGATCATGTCACAGTTCATGTCTCCCAGTACAAAAAATTCTACATTTTCACTATCCAATCTCCCAATTAGGGATTCAAAAGGTGAAAAAATGCCAATAGGAGAGTCAGGTGGTCTGTACCAAGTAACAATCACAAAAGATTTTGAATTTGGCTTATGGATTTCCAAGCAAAGATTTTCTAGTGTATCCATGTGTAGGTCATTTCGTACTGTAAAGTTGATTGAAGTTTTTACATAGAAGCATACCCCTCCGCCGCATTTTGTTAGTCTATCGCGGCGAACTATTTCGTGTCCCGGAATATGAACTTCTTGATCTCGAATACTCTCGTTCAGTTTCGTTTTATTTATGGAAACAATATCGATATCATTATTTGCTAATATGATTCTTAATTCGTCTATATGAGTAATTAATTGATTAATATTGAGTGATGCCATTCTAAAACCGCGCAAAGGAGGCAATATTGAGACAGATTTTTCGGCCTTTTGGTTGTTTAATTGATCCCGCACGGCATTGACGGACAGCACATTATCTCATTCTAGGTGCGATTTAAAATTATTATAAAACTGCTCATTACCTTTAAAATTTAAGTGCAGTCCACCTTTGTTGAGTCCACTATGAGATATGTTCTCATGATGGATTAATTTCCATCCATTTTGATGGCAGAACTTCTTTAGATGCTTGTTGGCTGTTTTCACTGCCTGGTCCAGCTTATCTTTTCTGCATACAAGCTCCGACAGCGTAACTGTAGTATCGCAGGTGCTCTCGATCTGTCTCGCGAGATCCACAATCGATTCCGCAACAGCCTTTGGTTCCCTGGTTTTAAGATCATCAGTCCCAATGTGTAAAATCACTTCATTGGGCGAAGATTCCAGATTTGGCTTGAGATAGTGATTCATGGCCATTGTCGTAGCGCCCGAGAAAGGCTTGACTATAACCCTGTGGCCAACTGCTTTTCCCAGATCTTTTCCAGGTATTCTTGAGATCATCGAATCTCCTATGAGCAGGGTTGTGCGCTCTTTTGGTTGTTTTTCGGGTTCGGATTCTTTTCCTGTCACGGTGTTATTAGGACCTCCTTTACCTTTCGATTTCTTTCTTTTGTTCTTTGATTTCACAATGAAGCCTTGTTCTTTGTTGGCGCAAGGTGTTGACTCATCCATATTTTGGACAATGGTATGTTCGTTAGAGGTGTTACTCACTGAACGGCATTGAGTAGCTGCTTCTCTGGATACGATTTGCAATGCAAAACTTAAAGAGTCGCGTTCTTGGACTAACTTTTTATTCTCTTCCTTCAAAGATAGAATTATCTCCCTAAGTCGAGAATTTTCGGATCTCAGGTCTTCCTCATTAGGTTTCTCTTTTATATGAGCCCATATGTTCAGCACTTCAGATTTCAGACAGTCTAACTCCTCTTGTACTGATTTGGCATTCTTGTTAAACGCCGGAGTAGAAGCTTCTTCATTCACGGGAATAACTGAGTCGTCATCAGCCGGTATCTGGAGTAGCTTCTTCAGTTTGGCTTTCACTGCTTTTGTATCCGGACCTTGGACTTGAAGGGTACCGGTACTGTTAAATAAAACCAGCGTGATTGTCTTCGACTTCAAAGAACTAGACCTTTCAGAGGGACTCGCGGTTGCAGAAACTTCCAAATTTAGGACTTTCGAACAAAATTCCTGAAGTTGTGTTAGGCTCCCTTTCCACTTGAATAGACTTTGTTTGTCGTCCCAATGTAGATATTGGTTTAAGGGAGATGAAGAAGGTTCAGTGGCAACAAATTCGGCGGAATTCGTGGAGCCTTCAGATACACGTCCGCACGCCATCATGCAATGGTCCGCAAAATCACTTCTGGGAGTTGAAGGGTTAAGTTTTTCAGGATTCTTTTAAGACCTCGTTCGAACTTCAGGGTTCCTTTTCACAATAACTACATCTTGAAGTTTTCTTTGGTTGCAAGTTGATGGTAAAGGGTGTAACCGAGGAATCTATGAGGCCATGGCCCTCCCCTCCCCTCCCCTCCCCTCCCCTCCCCTATTAAAGATTCTAACGATTAAGGGACTTGCTAGAAGATTAATTTTTCGTCTACTGTCCTAGTCTTGACCAATAGAGTCCCTCCTTAGTCAAAGAAGAGACGGGAGATGTGTTGAGCGATTTGATGATGATTATGGGGGGCGAACTAAGCCGCACATGCGCGGTATATCACGGAATAAAAAAACTCATCTTACATGTGTCATATCCTCAGAGCTGCTCGACATGGTTTTCGGCTGAATGGCAAACTCCAGCGAGTCTTGGAACAGGACAAGATAGCCATGGCAGCAAACAGGTGATTAGATGTTGCGTAAGCGTGCGCATTAATTTGAATTAACGAGAACAAATTGAGACGGTAAATTTGAAGTGTAACGAACATGCATGCGCGAATACTAGACCACTTTACTGCGTATGCCTCAGAGACGAAAAGGACAGTGGGAAGAGTTTTCGTCCGCAACATTAAATTTGAATCGCTGAAACAGTTGCTCTCATTCACCCTGATGATGACCTAGTGTCGAAAGCATTTGGTTTTTACTTTTTAAAATATATTTTTGCCTTGTAAATAGGTCAGTTGCTTTCTAATTAATCGGTTTCGGAAAAAAAAAAAAAACTCGCAGAAAGCAATTTACCTGTGCTTAAGATCTTTATTGGGAGTGTATCACTTTAATTTAGCTTGGAAAAATGATCCTAGACTGTATTGCTCAGCGTAGGATACATGCCCATAACTTTCAACCCGTCAGATTTAAAACTAAAACCGACCGCAAATTTTCGTATTCTTACGTAATAAAGAAGCAATTCAGAGAATAAACAGTGCGCAATACTCTAGCGTAAGAAATAGACTAGAGAAGAAACAATGCGCGAGATTCTTGGGTAATAAACAAACAAACAAACCAGAGAAGAAATAGTGAGTGAGATTCTTGCTTTACAAACAAACAAATCAGATAAGTAAGTGTGCGTGAGACTCTTGCATAACAAACAAACAAACCAACCAGAGAAGAAACAGTGCGTCAGATTCTTGCGTAACAAACAAAGGAATCAGAAAATAAACAGTGCGCAAGTTTCTCGCGTAACAACAAACAAACCAGAGAGGAACAGTGCGCGAGATTCTTACACTACAAGCAAACATTCCAGAGAAGACACGGTGCGCGTAATTCTTGCGTAACAAATCAAAAGAAACTAGAGAACACAAAGCAGGCGAGATTCCTCTGTAACAACCGAACAAGCTAGATAACAAGCTTTGAAAGATACATGCATAGCTTCGAACAGACTAGAAAAGAAACAATGCGTTAGATACTTTCAAAACAATCAAACGCTCTGGACCGATCTAAAGCCTCGCTTGTAATTCTTGGGTTTAAGCCATTCATTTGAGATTCCCTGGTGCAATTATCAGCTTCTAGTTTTACTTACCCTTCTTGATTGGCCGGTTTGAATTGTGCGATTTTCATTCGAAATTTTTGCTCGTTGTGTGAACATCTCTTAACCTACCCCATTTTTGCGTTTCCTTTTTTAGCTGTGAAAGTACTGCAGAGGAGAGTTGTGTCCCGAACGTTTATGCAAAGGAGAATTGCAGGGAACAGCCAGTTATGGAAAAGAAAAACAAGAAGTCGAAGAAAAAAGAAAAAGAAGACCGTAAAGGTAGAAAGAGAAAGAGGAAATACAGGGGAACAAGTGACGGACAGAATCGTACGGACGAGCGTGATACTAATGAAGGCGATACGGACCACAAGCAAACAAAAAAGAAGAAAAAGAAGACAGAAAAGTAAATAGATAGTGCAATATTCAGTTACAACTGTCTATGCTGGTCGGAACCGTACCAACCCGCACAGTACTGTCCGAAATGGGAATAAATCAGACAGAACAGTTTGAAATTACAAGAAACCTCGCGAAACCAAGTGGAAGCGTTCTAAAGAAGGTGAAAGTACGCAATGGGAACCCCTCTACAATTAAATAGAACTTCTGAAATCGGACAGAACAAACTGGAGTCGAACATAAAGAAAACGCAATTTGAGTGGAAAAGAACTTACCAAAGCAAAAGGGATGAACATTTGAAAGGGAAATGAAGGTAATTCTTGAAGAGAGAGAAGATTGTCCTGAATATCAAAGAATTCGTAAAACCAGACGATCAATCGATGTCTTTAATTCCTTGAACTAATTCGATTCACAGAAATAACGGCTTGAAACAGTTTACACGTGTTGGAGATCTCATCGGTTAATCGGTATATTTTTCTGCTTAGTCATTGTGATTTCTTGGATTTTGCATCTGCCACACTCCATCGAAAAGTACTGTAAGTCAGTCAGTAACTAACTTTGTTTGGGTGTAAACAGGAAGTCCTGATACATTTTCCACAATCGCGAAAGGAATGGAACTTGGTTCGAGGCAAAAGATTACAAACTGTAATCTGGTGGTTTGAGTTAATAAGTACATTGAAGTTCGCGGTAGTTGTCTGGCATTTCAATTACAGAGTAAGGTCTAACATGTAACAACATCCCGTACACAATGATTTTAGGCACCGCCTTAGTATAAGCCACAATGACAAATGCCGCCGACGAAGATCGCGGGCTCAGTGTATCCTCGAAGAATTGCCCGTGTTCAGCCAACCACTGACTATGGTTTCAGTGCATGTGACTCTCCCCCTGCTGTTATCTGTGGGGTGGTCCGTGAGGTCTAAAAAAGTTCTTGAGCTGAGGTGGAAAGGCTAGTGACCTCTGAGGTGGCAACAAGCTTTGCTCTCGAGGTGAACCACCGGAACCAAACTGGAACGTCAGGGAAATTGTTGACGGAGCTGCACCTTAAAAGGTACACAACAGGACATTTCGTTTAAGCAACCTTTCCTCTTGCAAACAATCGCTTTCGAAGGTTTAACCATACAGTTTTAGTAATTTTAACCACTTTATCTGTTCGGAGACAGCTGCGTGATCTCAGTAATAAGATTGGCCTCGTTTTGCAGCCAGTTTTTGTAAGCAAGAAATTAGAACAAGACCTAAAACCTAAAGAACCCAAGCCGTGAATTGTTAATCAGCGATGCGTTGTTTAGCATTTTGTATGTGATCTGTGCGATGCAGATTATGTCGGCTATACGGCCCGACACCTTTTTCAATGTGTCGCTGAACACAAAAATTCGGCAATTGGTAAGCATTTTCATGAAGCGCACGGTAGGGGGGATCGTTTGAATGATAGTCATTTTAAGATTCTGAGAAAGTGTCAAAGCAAATTTGATTGTTTAGTGTTTGAAATGCTTTTTATTAGAAATTCAAACCTAATCTGAACGTGCAAACGGACTCCATACGTGCTAAACTTTTTGTTTAACCCGCAAATTATTTTCTCTTATTGTTCGTTTTTAGTATTTATAGAACTTATTTTTATACATTCTTGACTTGATAAGGAAGTTATGTTAACGTAGAAACGTCGTCGATTTTAGCTTTCTATACCTTTTTATCGTTTTTAAATTTTACAATGTTATCAAGCAACGTTTTGTCGCAAGTTTTTATCGTCAAATGTTAACCACTTTTACTTATAAAATTGTCAGTGCTAAAATTTTTTTTTTATCTGAATTTGGAAGTAATTGTAAACACACATTACGATCGAGTCATTGACAACGCACAAAACACAGAGCTTCAAGTTTCATGCCGAAGACAATTGTTAAAGAACAGCAATGTTTGCCTTAGACGGCGAGGCAGTGATACTTGTAAATAACTTCAGAGAGCTCCCCGAACCTATCGTCCACCAATCAGCTTCCGGTGCTCAGTTACTGGCCCCGGTTGTTCTAAGGTTGGATAACGGTATCCACCGGATAAATGCTTATCCGGTGGATAGGGCAAGCCGTTTTGCTCTCACTTATCTGCTAGATTTAACAATTATTTGCCTCGGGTTCGGTGAGTATCGTCGAATAATCCCCGAGACGAAGTCGAGGGGATTATTCAACAATATTCACCGAACCTGAGGCGAATAATTGTTTTAGTATAATTTCAGAACTGAACAACAGAGAAATTTCTAAAATCATAACATTTATTAACATTTTATTTTAACATTTTACATAAACCGTATGGAGCGGTTTATATAGCGTCATGTAAGGAACCGCTCGACCAATCGGATTGCTGGAAACTCTTTGCTTAGCTCTGAAATTATACTAAAGCGATTTATCCGTTGGAAAGCGTTATCCGCCCTTTATACAACTGGGCCCTGAACTTAAGAAGACTCGCAGTGACGGATGCTTAAAAACACTTTGTCCATGTATATCGAAATTCACTACCTGAGTCTTGATTTCTGGTGGGACTTCGAGATGCTTTATTGAGTGAAGCGGTCCTCTTCAAGTCACCATTTGGAGGTGCCTCCTCTCCCAGCCCCTTTCCAATTTGGACTATACCTAAATTGAAGATTAATTTGTTAGCGGTACCCGCACAGGTCATTGCACCATAATGGGTAAGACAAAGATGAACAGCTAATAAACTGGGAGGTAAGCATAAGGACTAGAAAAATTTAGACACAGCCGCAGCAATTGAAAATGCGTTTGCAGGATTAGATAGTCTAACTCTTTTTGTGGCAAACGATGGCCAGGTGTACTGCTGCAGGCCCTGGATGGGATTTTTGTCGTAAATAGGTTCTCTCCAGATAATTACGTTTCCATGGCTTTGCTAGTATCCAGCTTCATTTTTTCTGATGCATCTCGGCAGGCGCGAATCTTAATTCTTCGAATATGATTGCGCTCGTAACCGGGCCAGCTTTGAACAATACGGACCACGGACCGGAATTTTTCCGCGCGGTTTTTAGAAAAATGAATAGTTCTTCTTCGAGAACTTCTTTCTTATCTTACCGGGAGAAACAACTGGAGACTGGGACTTCCTGCCATGTTTTCCAGTCACAAAGCCAACATTTCGGATACAGTTGTCTTCCCATGGGATTAAACCAGTCGCCATGGTGACACCGTTCAACACATCTCTCATCCTCTGCGGGCTGTCAAATGGAGCATGCTCAGTAGCGAAAGAAGTGTCACCTTTCTCGCTCTCACTGCTGCTTTCTACAGGCTGCGAAAGTAAAATAAGTCAAAAGGGTTGGTAACTATTACAAACTTTGACACAGTTACTCAAATTGTAATTTCTTTCCATCCTGACGTCCATCTACGAGAAGCAGGATACCTCAAAAATAAGCACCTGGTTGCATGCGTGCATTTTACATTGATAACAATATACATGAAAAAATTTCTCAGTTCTGATTGGTTAAGATGAATGCAGTTTTCAGTTAATGCAGTGCAGAAGAGAGTTAATTCAGTGCAAAGAAGGAAACAAACCAGACATTCTGATTGGTCTGAATGATTGGTCAATGTCAAGGTCAATGTCAAGGTCAATGTCACTTGCAGGGTTTGAGTAAATTATTTTTGCACGTGATGCACGCGCTTTTCTTCTGCGTAGTTATGAGAAGCTACCTTTTTTTTTTCATGTATATTATTAAGAGATAATCAGATGATTTTCTCGTGCAATTTGGAATAAATAAGCACTTGTAAATGTTTTCAAAGACGACAAATTGCACTCGCCCTACTCGTGCTTATTTATTCCAAATTGCACTCGAAATCATGTGATTACCTATACGAAAAATACTATAGACCACTTGTAAAAATAATTGTAGCCTGAGTGACCAAGACAGAATTTCTCCTTAAAATAAATATACAATACCAAGCAGACAAGAGATGAGAATAAAGAGACGATGTAACAAATTCTCCAAACTAACATCATAAGAATTGTATGACAGACCATAAAGAGGATTAATAATGAGATCTGGCAGTGGAAAGGTTGAGTCGCACAGACGTGATGTACTTGCGTCATTACCTTCTCATCCTCCTGATTCTGTAGAGCGCAAGTCACCAAAGTTCTGTTACAAAACAAGGTAGAAGTACATATTTACAGTTGGTATGTAATAAAACAATAACTAATTTCCAATAGCAGTGAATATTGAAAGCTGAAATGCCATCATCTCGTATCTTGGTTGTTAACCGGTACCGTTTCAACTAAACTGGTCTTCATATAAGAGCCTGAGAGCAGGTCCTCATTCTCAGCGCTTCGGGACAAGTGTTTCTTCGCTGGCGAAAAGGTATGAGGCCTTGGGCAACGTGAGCCGGCGGGAGTTCTGCATAGGGTCTAGCTCTAGTGCCAGATTCCGGTCTAACCTCTCCCGACCCGTCTCCAATCTTCCCGCGGGCGGAGAAAACCGTGTCCTGCAGTGCCAATAGTGAGGCCTGGTCGCAGCCTTGCCGCAATACGGCTGAGACAACCTCGCTTTTTCCTTTGATGAAGCATCGGTAACCATTTCATCGCAGCACAAGGTATACAGAGCGTTCTCATCAAAGGCGAAGTCACGCAAATATTAAAAGCTTTTGCGCAGCTATAACAAGTTTAGCGCAACGATAGCAAGTCTGTGCTATTCACGATAAAATGAAATAAATCATATTTTGACCTGTGGATTATTCACATATGAAGAGATGATCCGCATACGGGAACTAAAAATTGTAGAGAAGAAACCTGAAAGAATTCAGGCTTCGACGCGATTGGAACCTGTGCCTCTCAGAAAACCAACGAAGCCACGTGTTGGGAGCGGAGTAAATTTTCTCACCTGCGAGGATCATATTTTCAAGTGATTATGCATCTAAGTTTTACCAAAGCATACGAAGTCAGAGAGAACTATCACTATATCATACCCTGAATCGTCAACATTTAAAAGCTTGCTTCTCAGCTCATTTCTGGTGGATATATCGATTGCGTCTCGCGGAGAAATGGGCGCTTTCGATCTTAGCTTCACTGGAGGTCTGTCAACAGGTACAGCCACGTACACAGGTGACTGGCGACCGGTCTTTAAAAAAGAATTGCTGCTCGTAAAGCGAGATGTGTCCATGGAAGAGGGACTGGGTTTCGCGCTTCGGGTCTAATCAAAAGAAAAAGACAGTCAATACGGACTTAATACTATGTACTTATTGACTAACTGGGAGGGCCGGATGGGAAAATATTTGGCTCGAGGTCATGACTTACAAACCACGCTACGCTCAGTCCGTGCCTCGTGACCGAGAGCCACATATTTTCCCATCCAGGTCAATAAGCATTTTATCATATGACCACTACGTGTTGAAAATTTCAAACGAAATAGGACGCGATAGAAGGGCGTATAAAAAAAGTTCCGGAATTACAGTTGTATAACTTTTAGAAAAAGGAACTTGCGATTCCTTGGAAAACACGACTTTTTTTCTTCATTTCTGTTTTCCTTTAAGTTTTTGCAACAAATTAAAGCGACGTGAGGGCAGCAGGGCCGGACGGCTTTTCTAGACAGGCTCAGGTCAACCCGTCGGCCCTGCACACGTCAGCTTGTGCTACGGTTTACTACGTGATTGCGCGAGCGGCACCGGACGGGTCACATGATAATAAGCCCTCTTGAAGTAAACGATTAACTCTTGATGCCAAAAGAGTGTTACGCTCTAAGGGAGGTAACAGTCCTAAATAAACGAAAAAGAAGCACGAGTACTAACCAAACCAGTAAGATTTCTGCTATTTTTTCCGTTGCCCGTGTATTTCTTCATGACCTTGGACCCCACTAATTGCGTGGGTTGCGCATAAATCTCCGGTGTAGTAAACTGAGTAGTCGCTGGCAGTCGAGGAGACTGGTAACCAGTTGCAGTGGATGTAACAGTTGGTGGCTCGAGTTGTTGAACTGAATCAAAGTAAACAAACAGGGATGATTTATTTTTTGCCATCTAGTAAACTAATGGTACTAAACAGAAGCTGTTTCGTTTTATAATGAGGATATAGTGAACAGAATCACCAGATACCTTCACGTTTCTTAAGTACGCGTGGCGTTCCTTCCTCCGTTTGTTGCCAGCTTGTTCCTTCAGTATCTGCCACAGACAGAGCGGATCATTATCAATAGCTGGGAACAGACCCTTATATAAAACCACCATGACATTTTATTCAAAACCCCCTTATGTAAATCATCATCGTTACATAGCGACTATATAGAGGTACAAATATAAAACCCCTGGATGTCAAGTACGGTTCTGACCTTGACGATCGACGATCGACGATCGATATCAACATCTGCGCGCAGACCCATAGATGTAACATTTTACCATCGCAATAAACAACTGGACACACGTTTAACATGGATGTGACATTTTAAGTTCAATTAATCAATATCAACATCTGGGCACAGAATACGCACTCTATGTAAAGAGTTACGATCAACACAGACCCCTAACCGTAAGATACTAAGATAAGTAGCAACATCTGCCTACAGCCCATCATGTAAGACACATTGATTAAAACCCATGGATGTAAGAAACAACGAACAATATCAACATCCGGGCACAGCCCCCACGTGTAAGACACACTGATATAAACCCCTGAACGTAAGGAGCAACGATCATTATCAACATCTGGGCACAGTCCCCACGTGTAAGACACACTGATATAAACCCCTGAACGTAAGGAGCAACGATCATTATCAACATCTGGGCACAGTCCCCACGTGTAAGACACACTGATATAAACCCCTGAACGTAAGGACCAACGATCAATATCAACATCTAGACACAGCCCCTTCGTGTAAGACACATTGATATAAACCCCTGAACGTAAGGAGCAACGATCAATATCAACATCTGGGCACATCACTCCATATAAAACACACTGATATGAACCCCTGATTGTAAGACCCCTGATTGTAAGAACCCCTGATTGTAAGAACCCCTGATTATAAGAACCCCTGATTCTAAGACCCCTGATTGTAAGAACCCCTGACTGTAAGACCCCTGATTGCAAGAACCCCTGATTTTAAGAACCCCTGATTGTAAGAACTCCTGATTGTAAGAACCCCCGATGGTAAGAACCCCTGACTGTAAGACCCCTGATTGTAAGAACCCCTGATTGTAAGAACCCCTGATTTTAAGAACCCCTGACTGTAAGACCCCTGATTGTAAGAACCCCTGATAGTAAGAACCCCTGATTTTAAGAACCCCTGATTGTAAGAACCCCTGATTGTAAGAACCTCCGATTGTAAGAACCCCTGACTGTAAGACCCCTGATTGTAAGAACCCCTGATTGTAAGAACCCCTGATTTTAAGAACCCCTGACTGTAAGACCCCTGATTGTAAGAACCCCTGATTGTAAGAACCCCTGACTGTAAGACCACTGATTGTAAGAACCCCTGATTGTAAGAACCCCTGATTGTAAGAACCCCTGTTTGTAAGAACCCCTGATAGTAGGAACCCCTGAATGTAAGAACCCCTGATTGTAAGAACCCCTGAATATAAGAACCCCTGATTAAGAACCCCTGATTTTAAGACCCCTCATTGTAAGAACCCCTGACTGTAAGAACCCTGATTTTAAGAACCCTCATTTTAAGAACCCCTGATTTTAAGACCCCTGATTGTAAGAACCCCCGATTGTAAGAACCCCTGATTGTAAGAACCCCTGATTTTAAGAACCCCTGATTGTAAAAACTCCTGATTGTAAGAACCCCTGATTGTAAGAACCCCTGCTTGTAAGAACCCCTGATTGTAAGAACCCCCGATTGTAAGAACCCCTGACTGTAAGACCCCTGATTGTAAGAACTCCTGACTTTACTGAGACTCCTGATTGTAAGAACCCCTGATTGTAAGAACCCCTGACTGTAAGACCCCTGATTGTAAGACCCCTGATTTTAAGAACCCCTGATTGTAAGAACCCGACTGTAAGAACCCCTGATTTTAAGACCCCTGACTGTAAAACTAGCTGGTAGCCCATAAAGCGAGAGGTTGTGAGCCGAATTCCTACAGTACACAGCATTTATTCTTTTTTTTCTCTTATCAACGGATACATCTCTGCATAAAAAAATTTATGGAAAGACAACATTTGCCTTTCTTACGCTTGCATTTAAAAAATCACGTGGAGCAAATAAGTCATCCGAGAATTCGTAGAGAACTTCGACAGATTTCGAATTCAACTTTGCTTAACTTTGGAATGATGTTAATTCTTGTGTTACTGTCGATTTCATTACGGAAATACTACTTTTCAAGTTTGACAAGTGCTTCGCTTTATTGTAAATTGAAAATCAAAATTACTGAAATCAAAATTACTTATATAAACTTTTCATAACTGCCAACAGTATAATAACACCTTTATTTAGACACGATAATGTTTAAAGCTGAACAGCTTGTGGGGTCGTGTGCAAATGCAAATAAACTCTAAATTGAATAAATTCAAATGTATTTCAGTTGTTTGGCTGGATTAACAGGAAGGGGGGTATTGTAGTTGTGAGAACCAATATTAATGATCAGAAATGAATGAATGGATAATATCAACTATTAACTGAGGGAGTTTGAGCCTCTATTGTTTAGATGATCACTGAGCAAACCTTTTAAAATCAGTTTTGCTTTAAAGACCCTCAACAGTGTATGAAAGAAGAAATTATTAAGGCCACCATTACATATCGACGAAAAGAACTTTTCTTTCATTTCATTTCATGCACATAGTTGTTTGTAATCTTGTTGATACTGAAATCAAAATGATGTGAAACCTATCTATTGCCAGAAAAGAAATTAATGGATACAATAAACAGTTCATTTAGAGAGTGCAAGTCTTTATTTGTACCATCATTGAGCTAACCCATCCGTTTTGCTTTCAACGAATGATTTCTTACTTTGTGTCACATTGGCAATAATCATCACCTCCCCTTTAATTCAGTTAATCAAGTTGCGAGATTCACTTATAGTTTATTATTATACAATGAGAGATGTTGAATACACTTATATTTGCCTAGTGCTGAACCTGGACCTCATTCACTTTTATTATTATTTGTATTGACAGCATCAAAAGACATGCAAATAGACAAACTATTGATAATATATCTCATACCTTTTTTGAAGAAAAAACAACATCAAGGAAGGGAAATGAAGTTTAATTTGAATAAAACCCATCCACAACTTGTATCACAACTTAAATAGTTGTATTGCTTATAAAAATATGAATTACAATATGGGTAATACATAATAACTTATTAAGAACAAATCACTAAAAATGAAATAGAAATGAAAATTTATGGATTAAGTTCAACAATTGAGATTTTACTACAAAAATACAAATTATTAATTCTTGAAAGTCTGCAAAAAAAAGAAAATACATTTTAATCAAATAATTTCTTCAAAAGATCTGCACTTTTTCCTTCAAGTTTTGAAATAGTAACTATACTTCATTTCAAACCACTTACGATACTTACAATTCTACTATCTTCATCACAGTCACTCTCATTATTACGGGGATATTTACAAGATTCCTACAAAATATATAAAACAATCAAGTTTTACTTGTTTGTGTTTGACCACCTATGTCTTCAAAGTTGTTTTCAAAATGAAAGGTTTACTATTCACTTAAAAAAGACTTGCAATGGATAATTTTTGAAATACATCATAAAAAGTAATTACCCCTTCACTAAACCTTGCGAGCCTTCTCTTGCGGACCTAAACAAAAATGATTAATTGGAGTTTTACTCATATTAAAGTATTTCCCAAGACTTATTAAGACGTATTAAGGGAATAATTTCTCCAGTGTTCAAAGATTTGCAAAGAAACCATCATAATCATCATTTAAACCCAAAAAATTTCACCTTGCTTTGCTGATAATTATTACCATGCAGTGCTGCACGTGCAGTTGAAATTCAAAGTACAATGAGGAAATTGGCATTTGACCAACACCTAGAAACTCATGGAAGAACAAATTCACTGCACGCCAGTGAGTTTGCTGGATTTTTCCTCATATTAGAGTTTTTTAGGAACATCAATTGACGAGCACGTCAATTGCAGACAAAGATATATCTAGGATTCTTAAAAGCCATAACTGGGAATATCCAGTAAATCAATCAAAGTCCAATTTTGCACTTTAGCCAGTTAAGCCATATTAGTTTTGGCAGTTTCAAGGAAGTACAGACATTACCTCCGCAGAATCCACCACAGTTTCATCCAAATTTTCACCTTCACCAAGATCAGCCTGCCATATAAGTAATATACAATGAGTTATTTGAATTTAGTAGACAATTAACATGGGGCATAAAAGTGATAATTTCCCAATTTCCTGTTTTGCTTTTAATAGCACTATATACAGCCACATCTCACTCTGCAAAAACAGATGCCTTCACTTATACACTAATATATACATACTACTGGTATACGCATTTCTGTTAATGTGGATTTTTGGAATACTACTTTTCAGATATTATCTGGTTTATTTATTGTTAATAAATACAATTGCCAGAACATTTGCATTATTTACCTCATTTTCTAAGTCCTGAGGTCTTTGGGCCTGTGATTGAATTTAGAATACATGGAAATGGACATGCCAAGATTTAGAAATTCATTTGGAAGTAATATATCTGTTAATGAACCATGTTGATATTCCGCTCATGTAAGGTTAAAAAATCTTTAAAAATATACAACAAAGTAACTTAAACTTACTCTTTCCTCTGTTTGTGGTTTGCTTTTGGCCCTGTCTAAAGCCTCCTGAAAAAGTGGAATTCATAATAAAGTATATGTAATTCAAAGCACCACTTTATAAAATACATTTCAAATAAAGCCAACGATTGTATTTGCAGTTTCTTCATTCTTGTTTTTATATTAATTTTTCTTTTCTACAAAAAGAAAAAAATTACATCATGATTTCTTTCTATCAGCTGTTTACATCAATAGAGCTACATTTGTTTCCTAGTTCATATAGTGCTATCTTTGTGGTGTCTGATTGGTTTATCCAGAAAGCCAACAATGGTATTTTCAGTTAATTTCCTCCTTATTGTTTGTATTTTTTAATTTTTCTCTTCTACCAAAAAGATATACACCATGAGTTCTTTCTATAAGCAGTTTACACTTCTTTTTCTAATGTACATGCATTGGCATTTTTGTGCTGTATGTGTGGTATACGCAGATTTAACTGTCTTTGCTACACAATTTTGAATCTACAGTGTATTTAATGGTTGCCAATTCATCTGTGATCTACCAAACTTACAGAAGCTTGCAATTCAATTTCCTGCTGTAATCTTATAGCTCTGTCCCTTTCCAAGAGGTCCCTGTAAATTCAAATTAATGTAGTTTGAGTTAGAAAACTTAAACCATTATGGTTATAATGAGATCAACCTGAACAATAGTTAGTTATAGTACACTGCAACATTAACCTGTGAGCCTTTAGAGCATTTGAAGCCTCCTTGCCTTGGTGTATTGCTTCTACCAACTCTCTTGTAAGGCTACTTTCATTTCCTTGAAGACATAGTCATCCATACCATTAATACACAACGAGATAATTATCAGTGTTAAATTGCATAATTTAACAGAACATCATACACTTGAGTTTTTTTCATTTCTTGGTTTGTTTGTTTGTAAATGTTTTTTAAAACTCCCAAATCAGAAGAAAATCAGGAGATTTGAGATTTTTGTAAATTATGATTATCAGCTACAGGATTACCATGTATGGGATACCTTTGATAGGTTACAATTTGAGCAACAAATTGGAAGCTCAGATGCCTGCACTGACCTGCTATCAAACTTCCAACTATCATCCTGTTGGAAGTTAATGTAGGGTGCATCACCCTGATCTCCACATCTTCACTTGATTGTTGAGATTGTTGATGTTTCCCACAAGCTATGCAAATAAGACATTCAATTCATTACATTACTGAGGACATGACAATGTCTCTTTTGGATGGTTCTGTTCAAAACATATTACTTTTGCATGCATTTTTGTTGAACAACTAATTTGTGTTTGTTTCCTAAATTTTATTTTCCAAGACAATGTTGTGATTGACAATGAACTATGGAAAAATCTGTTTGAGGTTACATGCCTTTTGAGAGCTGACTTTTGTTGTCCAATAAACTGCTGTTTCATGGTAAAAGTGGGAAAAAAATTTGAAAATGATTTCCTTGGGATACAGCTTGATAATCATGTGAGTCACCAGGAGAACCACCAGTGTCTCAACAACTAATAATTATAATAATAATAATAATAATAATAATAATAATAATAATAATAACAATAATAATAACAGAGGTTGGTAATCAAGCCTAAACACTTACCACTGTTATCAAAATTGCTGCCTTGAAGGGAGGCACACAGATAGCAGGTTCCCAACACATCTGATATATCCAGCAAAGCTCTGAAATGAACCAGTAGTGTGTACTATATTCAATGAAGTGATAGATACAATACTACAATATGACTTGCACATCTCAGCTATTATTGAAATATGTTTAACTAGAATCACTTATCCCTAATGAAATGAAATGCAAAGCATGACCACTGTATAATTCTTTGCTCTGATTGTTATGAAGTTATATTGCAGAGATTTATAGGAGGTGTACCTTAAGGTATCCATGGCCTTTTGCGAAGCTTTGTAGCGGATGAGCACCAAAGGAATACAGTCCTGGTGGCACTGCTTTCTCATCTGAGTTCAATTTTTAGATAATAAGATTTTTTTGAATGTTATAATAATAATTGCTTTTAATTGTATAAATGCACAACATTAATTTTGTCTTTCCCTTCCAAACAATATCGTGCAGAACCTCTAATTTCATAAGACATGCATTTCATTTCAGTGTATTTTGATGTATGTAACCTTCAACTAGTGATGACTCAACTGTATAATTTAGGGAATGGGAAGAATTGATTAGAAATGTCAAAACATTAAGTGACGTGTTTTATGTCACAATTCTAACACTACAATTGGACGCAAAGCGCTAAAAAAACTAAACATGAACACAAAGTTACATGTACATTTTATACAATTATGCGAAAACACTATGAACCCAAGATAGACCTCAGTCAGTTGTAATACTACACTTGATTCTAAATTGCAACATTAGAACTTAGAATTAATGAAATGTGAGTCCCATGAAGAAATAATAGTTTAATATTTATTTATTTAATAATTTAATATTTACATTGCGCAAATTAACATGTCGATATGATCAAATGCGCATCACAACAATGTTCAGGGGACTTTGGCCAGACTGCATCAGCAGTTTTACAAACAATCGAAGGAAACTTATTTGAAGATGCCCCCTCCCTCCAATTCCCAGTAAACAGGCCAGACCACATCACAGTAATCTCGTGAGTGGGTTCTTTAACGTCCCCTGCCTAACCAAATTATCTAATTAATAGATGCAGGAGACGGGACCTACGGTTTATTCGTCCTTATCCGAGAATACTAGAATGTCTATCCATTTCTTATTAAAGAAAGGTAGCGCATTCTCCTCAGTTATTTTAAGACCTTGAGTGTTGGTCCGGCCGGGGCTCGAACCATCGACCTCGACCTCCCGCACAACAGTCCAGCGCTCTAACCAATTGAGCTAACCGGGAGGCGGTTAGCTCAAGAAAGAAGGTCATGTATAGCTGTTGGCTCCTAAGAGGTTAATCCCCAGCATTTGATTAGGTTTCCCTGCAAGTTTTCTGGTTGTCATTAATGGTGCAGGCTGGAAATAGGCACTTTGAGAAAGAATGTATTTCATTCAAACACAAAACCCCCTGACATATAGCAAGGTCATGAACCTGACTGCAACACAATCTGAAGTTTCACATGCTTATGACTAGGCCAACTGTGACTTGTCCATCATAACCTGAAGAGACTTTGTATGCAACTCTTATCTAAAATCATCCCTACAAACCTTCACACACTTACTTCTCGTGCATTTATGCACAGGAATGGTAGCACTGGGGGCACATCATGTGCTACCATTAGTTTTCTTAGAAGCTGTAAATCATAGGCTGGTCCACATCTTGGGTCTAACAGTAAGAATGTAGAATCAATTGAGCACATAACTTCTTTGCTGGACCAGATTAAAATGATTCATTCCAAGTCTTTACTTACTCGCTTCTGCACCAACCAGTTGATCCACCTCCTCTTCCACTGTTCCCACTGAAAAACATTACATGTCTTTTTTTAACTTATTCTCCCTTTCTTTTATTACATTATTTTACAATATTCATGTTCAAAACCTATCAAAATATAATTTGAACTAGGATTGACAAGCCAATATTTGACCTTTAAAATTTGTATATAATTATTGGATTACACTATTACCTTCTACTGCCTGTGCAGCCAAAATGTGGCCATCCATTGCCATAGGACAGCATGTGACTACTGACTCTAGGAAATTGAGAACAACTTTAGGATGAATGATTACAAAGACTATAAACAGCATGAATTGACTACTTTCAGCTATAAGTTTTGTCTTTCAAGTTATTACAACTCTCATAGTCTTTTCAAGTGGGTATTTCATTCTTAATATCTCTTTGTGCAATATAATTATGCCCATCCCGTTTGTAACTCAACTCCAGAAATAATTACATATTGAACTTCCTTCATCTTTACCATATAGGCTTTCAACAAACATCTCTGCTCTTTTCTGGTCACCTAATTGAAAGGAAAAGAAAAAGAGAAAAAAAGGAAAACAAGTTCATTAAAGCTGCAAGAGCAATGCTACCCTACACTTTAGTTCTCCAGACAGAAAAAGTGTGGAAAGTATACCTACATGTACCTGCTACAATGGGTACTTGATGTACTATTGGTGATGAAGTAAAGATAGGTCTACCAAGTTCCTCATCACTTGTGTTTTCATCTGAAGTAAAAAAAATAGGCAGTTAAGACTGGATATGGCTACTACTACTACATCCCACATCTTTTTGAGTACCCAATAGATGGTAACAAATAGTCATATTCATAATAATAAATTAATGATTAAAATAATGATAATAATATCAAAGAGAAATGAAAAATTATAGTGGCTACCTCAAGAACCTCACCATTCCTCTATCCATCTATCCTTTCGAATTCTACAGTCACACTCACTCGCTCGCTCACTCACTCAACCAAGTCAACATTATGGCCTCACCTCCATAGGAGGCAGTGGCCATAAAAATTATTTGAAATCAAATAATATATGGATGGCTATTTTGGGGTCCACCTAAATTAAATGTTAACACAAGTTTTTACGTGTTTGTATACTCTCATCTAAACACCAGTTGACATGTTCGCGTTACAGCCCCATTTGTTGGAACCAAATCAAGTTTCATTTCTGACTATCCTACAAGTTATTAATCATAACACATAATGTCATGTACCTTCTGGAGGGTCTACCACAACCACCTCGTTGGGGGCTCTCGCTACCCCAATTCCAACATTTCCAGTTCCTGATGTTGATTGCCCTGTTGTATCAAGCATTAAAGAAAAGAACGATTGGGTTGAAATAAAGTGATTCTCTTGGAAAGTATTCTAGGTTACTTAACATCATCTTTTCACAGAAACTGCAATTACTAATGATAACATCACAGTCAATTAAGCTAAGAACGAATTTCAATCGGTAAGGAATGTTCTCCAATTACCGATAATTGGCGGGTGCTCGATCGTCTAAGAAAAACCTTTAATGCATAAATATGATATGAACTTTTCGTTAATAATCACCTGCTGCACCATCTCGATCTTGATTCGTGTTATCTGAAAAAGAGAGAACGACGTTATTAAGTTAATTTAAAAGAAACTGAATCATGTAGTTTAGCCGAGTGCAGGTTCAGCACATCATGAATCACTTAAGATCATCTTTTCATGGAAACTGCAATTACTATCAGAACATCACAATCAATTAAGCTAGGAATGAATTTCAATCACGTCCTTGGCAAGGAGGCAAGGAAAGTTCTACAATTACCGGTATATGGCGGGAGCTCGATCTTCTTCGAAAAACCTTTAATGCTTAAATATGATATTGATCTTTTCATTAATTAATAATCACCTGCTTCGCCATCCTGATCTTGATTCGTGCTATCTGAAAAAGAGAGAAAGACGACGTTATTCATTACATTTCAAAGAAACGGTCTGATGTAGTTGAGCCGAGTGCAGACATAGTTAAATATGGTGCAGATTAACATGAGTACTCCTTGAATGAGACAGATATTCGTAACCATAATTCTACTAGACATTGTTGTTCTTCAGTCCCGTGAACAAATGAACTTTTCCGAATACACTGTAAAAATGCATTTTCTACGTTGTAAGCACAAGATCTCTTCAGCACTTGTACCGTGCACTAGTGAGTCAAGACTCGATTCAACTCGGGCCAGACCCCGCCACTTGCGCATCGTCGCTCGCGTGAAGCATGAAGTACCGCAACGTGCTCTATCTCCAAACTTCAGCATACTTTTAAAAGTTATGTCGGAAGACTTGGTTCGAATTTTCCAGTAATCCTCGTTAAAAGTTTATCGGGACTGCTGTTGCGACTTGGACATGTCTTGTCGTTATGCAAATGTTTTCTTTCCCTAGGGCCTTATCTAACTACGAAGTTGACTTGCCCTTTTCGTTAAGAGTTATCTTACCTCGATCTAATCGCATGAACACTCTACAGCGGCTTTTGAACATTGCCTTCATTGTATCCCCGCACATATCATCCCATGTGCCAGCCAGGGTCAACAGGTTAGAACCACTGACAGTTCGATAAAAGAGCAATCTAAAAAAAAAAAAAAAAACCGGTTAACCGCTACATAATACATATTTATAGGCCAGAAATCTGTTACTTCCTATTAACTATTTGTCAGCTTTACCTCGACGCCTCCCTACTATTTAGATGCTGCCTGAAACCATTCAATACGATCTCTTGCAGATTGGCTGTACTGGAGTTGTTCGGAAATTCCAGCTGGGTGACTCTTCCACTACTTTCCAACACCCGCTGGATGTTGGGACGCGGTACCTTCAGCTGATCGCAGTAGCGTAGCAATATGAAAGAACGTTTCATACTTCTAGATCGTCTTGTCCTGTCCGTCGACATTGCTGCTTGAGTACTTTATCAACAAAAACGGTCGAAATAAATTAAAGATGTAAGAGAGTCGAAGCGCTTTAAATGTACTCGCCGGTAAATGACATGACATTTGAAAACTTACATCTCATAATTGCTAATGAATATTTTTCTCACTTTGACGGCTATCTGGATCCATTGGGATCACATGTAGACGTCCCATTGTGAACAATCACCTTTAAATGGGCCGTTTAATAAAATAAAACTGCAATTAGTTTGGATAATAATTATTGTGATCCACATTATTGAATGCTAATTTGATCAAGGAGGGGTCAAGAAACAAGCTCCTTTTAAGGATGCACATCATATAAAAGTTGCCACTTTCAAACGAGAACATACGATTGATAGTCTTTATATTTTAATGAATTATGATACACCGTCAGTTGTTTCCGATGAGAATTTTTATAAGTTCGATCCTTCACGTATCGACATTTTTTTTTTCCATCATCGGATGGAATATACGGTCTTCCCTCTATTTTGGTGCATTCCTTGTTCACCTGGCTCTTTAATTCGTGTCTGTTCAGTTTTCAACATTTTAGAACACAATTGATTCTTGGATGGTATGGCCAAATGTCAAATTATTCAGCTTCATAGGATCGTGAAAAAGGTGTTTGAAGGGCTGTTTTGTCGCAATTTTGCAACAATTGTCACACTTTGCTATATCTGTCGCACTTTGTAATAACACTTGTCGCACTTTATAATTACACTTGTCACACTCTGTAATGAAAAAGCTGTTGCACTTTGTAGTAACAGACTTTACTACATCGCTTGCAGCGCCAGTGGGCAAGATGAAGTGAACCTTGTGTTCTGATTGGCTACCGGAGTAGGCAAGATGGGCCGATCTTGCCCGGTTGGGATTGCCTGCATTGATCTCGCGCATGAAATAAAAAAATAATTAGAACTATTTTCGTAATTCTTGGGCAATTTCGGCGATGGAAACGCAAAAACTGCTAGGTGATAATCAAAATAATGCAAACAGAAACGACTTTCGTGTGCTACAAATGGCTTTCGTTCCAGGCTTTTGAATTGAAGTAAGCGGCCGACCATTTAACTTTTGAGGAGAGGGGAAGGGGGGGGGGTGATTTCTGGTCATGAAAAAATTTTTTTCTAGCAATCTGCTGGGCAGGATATTTTTCCATTCTAAATGCTCTGCGGGATATTTTTTCCCTCCTGATTTCTCTGCAGGATTTTTTTTTTCCTCAAAGAAAAGGGTAATGTGTTTACATATACAAAATGTATTTACAAAATGTATTTACATTTACACTGTGGTCATTGCAGCAATAGTTCTAATATAGCTATGTTTTCGGAAAGTAATTCTTTACAATCGTTTTATATTACATCAAATAAAGTGATGCACCACAGGCAGATGTGAAAACGTTTAGTTTCTCAATTAACAAATTTGATAATGTCAAAAAAACATTTCTGGCACTATGACAATCATAAAATTGTTTCATTTGCTGATAACGGATATGGTTTGCAGTTTTCAGCCATGTTCATCACTGCTGTAAATTTTTATCTTGCAGCACAATTTTTATTCATGAAATATACAGCTACTGTTGATACACCTATCAATGCCATGCCCCAACAGGGGGAGTGTGCAATTAGGTGGAAAGAACAGACCATCGCACTTTGTAATAAACGAAAAGATGTAGCACCTTGTAATTACACTTGGTAAATGGTAGGAGGACAAACTAAGCCTGTCTCGATTGGGTTAGTAAAGTTGCTGGAAAGTCCCTCATTGAAATGCCGAAAACTTTCTAAAAAATTGTCCGGCTACCTAAATATCAAAATTCGCCACATAAATGTTTGATACTTTTATATCAACGTTCAAATAAAACTTTAGTTTTCGTTGATCACAATAACTTTTAACAACAGTCAAGAATAGCTTGGAACTTAGACAGAGCTCGGTTCGCACTGACATGGGCGAAATTGGAATTTGTTCTTGTATGTTGGAGGTGAAACTATTCAATTCTCCTCTTCTGTTCGTAATCCTGGAGTGATACTCGATCTCAGTGCTGATATGGAAGACCACATTAAAAAGATTTTCGAAAAATGTCATTTCCATCTAACTGATATCAGTAAGATCAGTACATATTTGGATCGTGAATCTGCTTAAGCAATTATTCATCCTTTTGTGACCACTAACTTGGACTACAGTCTGTACTGCTATTTTATATGGATTACCTAAAGTTCTCTTAAACCGCCTACAGCTAGTGCAGAATAGGGCAGCGCGCATTGTAACATTTACAAAGAAGTATGAACATATAACTCCCATTTTAATAGATAAAAATAAAAATAAATAGAAATCCCAACATCAGGGTAGTCCCATCAGAACTTAAAGCTCTGCTATCAATAGGAGCCCTGGTGAATAGGATCCAAAAATAAATATAAAATAATAAAAAAGTCTTATTCAATATAATATTACAGAAAATTCTAATTAACGTGACTATTATAAACAACATATCCATGATAAAAAAAAGATCTCTTGGCTGTTTCAGTTCTAGCGCGAGGCAAATGAAGCAAATTTCCCTGTCTTGTTCTGGTATTATTAGGGTTAGGGTTGGGTTTAGAGGACAATTACCAAAAATACATTTATTAACCACTTTAAAAGTATGTTCGTCTCTTCTCGACTGTAATAACATTTACTGAAAGGCCATTTAAGATCCATTAAAGCTTGACCACTATCGTTAGATTTTGAAACAATTTTGGATGCCTTTCTTTGAAAATTATCCAGAAGTCCGGCATTGCTAAAACTTGGGTGTGGCCAGTCATAGTTTTCAAATCGGTTCAGTTCTTTGCTTTTGATTCCAAAATAGCGCAGTTTCCTGAAAAAAAGAGAATGATCTATTGTGTTGAATGCCTTACGCAAGTCCACAAAAGCTAGTCGTCAGGAACTTTGCTCTGAGACAGTGAAGCATTAATTATTGCTTGAAACGTCAGCTTTTGTAATCGTTACGGTGGCCAATTTACCATTTCAACTTTGTTGATATATCCAAATTATTTCGTTACTCCCACCGACGCAGCCCCAAACAGTTTCTTTCGAAACTATCAGCCTTTATTAATTATTACTGTTAATAGGTTTTGTGACAATTGCAGAAGCGTCCTTTAGAAGTCTTTGTGGAATGTTATCTAAGCCCACTGCTTTGCCTGATTGAAGTCGTCGGCCTTCCGACTGAACAGCAGTTTCAGAACTGTCAGTAAACAGAAAAGTAGCGTTCGTAGCTTCTGTTAAAGATATACTTCACGAGAGTTTCGATGCAGCATTTACAAACGATTTGCAAAGGTTGACAGCTGTATTTATGAATGTATTGTTGAAATAATTTGCGATTGAGCTCTTTTCAGTTATAACTTGACCGTCGACTTTGAGTTGCGGAGATGGTTCTTTGCTTTCGGAGGGGAGGATTTTCTTAACTGTAGTAATCTAGTAGTAGTAAATACTTTTATTTAGCTAGGGTAACTCCTAAATACGTATGATGCACGATCCTCGCAGTAGATAGCGCTATTTAAGCAATCAATAGGAGCCCTGGTGAATAGGATCCAAAAATAAATATAAAATAATAAAAAAGTCTTATTCAATATAATATTACAGAAAATTCTAATTAACGTGACTATTATAAACAACATATCCATGATAAAAAAAAGATCTCTTGGCTGTTTCAGTTCTAGCGCGAGGCAAATGAAGCAAATTTCCCTGTCTTGTTCTGGTATTATTAGGGTTAGGGTTGGGTTTAGAGGACAATTACCAAAAATACATTTATTAACCACTTTAAAAGTATGTTCGTCTCTTCTCGACTGTAATAACATTTACTGAAAGGCCATTTAAGATCCATTAAAGCTTGACCACTATCGTTAGATTTTGAAACAATTTTGGATGCCTTTCTTTGAAAATTATCCAGAAGTCCGGCATTGCTAAAACTTGGGTGTGGCCAGTCATAGTTTTCAAATCGGTTCAGTTCTTTGCTTTTGATTCCAAAATAGCGCAGTTTCCTGAAAAAAAGAGAATGATCTATTGTGTTGAATGCCTTACGCAAGTCCACAAAAGCTAGTCGTCAGGAACTTTGCTCTGAGACAGTGAAGCATTAATTATTGCTTGAAACGTCAGCTTTTGTAATCGTTACGGTGGCCAATTTACCATTTCAACTTTGTTGATATATCCAAATTATTTCGTTACTCCCACCGACGCAGCCCCAAACAGTTTCTTTCGAAACTATCAGCCTTTATTAATTATTACTGTTAATAGGTTTTGTGACAATTGCAGAAGCGTCCTTTAGAAGTCTTTGTGGAATGTTATCTAAGCCCACTGCTTTGCCTGATTGAAGTCGTCGGCCTTCCGACTGAACAGCAGTTTCAGAACTGTCAGTAAACAGAAAAGTAGCGTTCGTAGCTTCTGTTAAAGATATACTTCACGAGAGTTTCGATGCAGCATTTACAAACGATTTGCAAAGGTTGACAGCTGTATTTATGAATGTATTGTTGAAATAATTTGCGATTGAGCTCTTTTCAGTTATAACTTGACCGTCGACTTTGAGTTGCGGAGATGGTTCTTTGCTTTCGGAGGGGAGGATTTTCTTAACTGTAGTAATCTAGTAGTAGTAAATACTTTTATTTAGCTAGGGTAACTCCTAAATACGTATGATGCACGATCCTCGCAGTAGATAGCGCTATTTAAGCAATAGCGAAAATCAGACCTGAAAAAAATCCGGCCTGTACGGGACTCGAACCACTGACCTCTGCGATACTAGTGCAGCGCTCTACCAATTGAGCTAACAAGCCAACTGGGAGCAGGCCGTTAAGTTGATTCATAATAAGCACTAGTATCGCAGAGGTCAGTGGTTCGAGTCCCGTACAGGCCTGATTTTTTCAGGTCTGATTTTCGCTATCGCTTAAATAGCGCTATCTACTGCGAGGATCGTGCATCATACGTGTCTAATACCGCAGTTCAAAATATATGAACTTCATATATTTCATTCTATCTGATTTATCACTTTCACGGGTTTATTACGAATCAACTTAACGGCCTGCTCCCAGTTGGCTCAATTGGTAGAGCGCTGCACTAGTATCGCAGAGGTCAGTGGTTCGAGTCCCATACAGGCCTGACTTTTTTCAGGTCTGATTTTCGCTATCGCTTAAATAGCGCTATCTACTGCGAAGATCGTGCATCATACGTATCTAATACCGCAGTTCAAAATATATGAACTTCATATATTTCATTCTATCTGGTAACTCCTAAAGTTAAAAAAACTGATATCCTTAGAGGCCCTTGGAGATTCACCAAGATTGATATCCAATTTTCTCAGCTTTTTTACCAGCTCCTACTCTTTGCGTTCTTGTTCGAATAAGTTACTCAAGGACCTAAATTGTGGAACAGCATACCCGCATCTTTAAGAAATGCCGATTCCTTGAATTCTTCCAAAAAAGACATATTTAATTCGCCAAGCTTTTTTGATTTGTAAATATATTTCTGTTTAATTTCCATGTTTATATAATGTAGCTGTTAGATTTTTCAGTGTTTTTAAATACATTTTGTGATACTTTTACGCGCCTAGAGCAATTAGTGATATAGACGCTATATAGATAAAGTTTATTATTATTACCATTGTTATTATTATTATTAGTAGTTGATAAATATTCAAGAAATTCGCATAAATTTAAGTTTTCCGTGAACTTTGACGTTTTCGCGCTTGATATGTGCTCTAAACCTATATTTTGAGCACAATCTATGTAGAAATAGATTATTATCTCTTAGGTACAGTTCATGCGCCAAGGTTTTCCGAAAATCACCCGCACGTGACATGATCGATCGTTGCTTTTTTCACGTGTGTGTTGTTGACAGTGTAACCAAAGAGGCGATGAGACTCACTACCTCGTGTTAAGTAGTGAATAGAGTACCGAAGCCCTGACGTCACGTTTCCATGGTTGCATTTCTGCTGGATCTAAACAAACTCACATGTGTTTAACATGGCGGCGTTGTCGATAACATCGTTCGCAAAATACTTCTCAGATGAGCCTAAATCTTTAAACCGTGGCGAAAACCATTACCAATCTGGACACGTTCTATCTTTTTGCTATTGTGATGGAATTATCAGAGGGTCAGTGCAAGCGAGCATGAAAAGTACGACGTATAAAGTCACAGTAAGTGTAAAATTTCTATTACTCGATGTCTATCCGTTAACATCGCCAAACCAAAACTTATTTAAATTAAGTGATTTCGAATCTTCGTTTAAAGGAAATCTTGAAAAGTAAGCTTATATTTCTTTTTCTCTTTCCTTCGCAGATATATCTTCAAGAAAACGAAATACGTTCCACAGAATGCGAGTGCCCTCGTGGCGGTTCAAAGTGTAGTCACGCTGTAGCTCTGTTCCTTCATGGCTACCACAACTTAAGTAGAACTGACATCGAATGTCAGTGGAAGAAACAAAAGGCATCCGAGGTGGTTAAAACGGTAGAAGATCTGTATCCACCCAAAGAAACTAAAGTCCTAAAACGAAAAACTACAGATGAGGACAGAGAATGGCTACGGAACAAGCTGAAGAGATACGGCGAGTTCACAGGAATGTTATGGCTTTTGAGCCCCGAACCTGACAAAGAGAATCGTCTGCCGATCTCCACAGTCGAAGAAATCATTTTATCGAGAGAGTTTGTTGAAAGCGGACTTGATACAAATTTCTTGTTGGAAAAATTGAAAGTAAGTGAGCAGCAAGTGAAATCAGTCTGTGAGATCACGAAAGAGCAACGTGAATGTGGAGAGTGGCATGTGGTGAGAAAAGGACGTTTGACTGCTAGCAATTTTGGTCCAGTTCTTGAAGCAAAAAGAGTCACTCCTTCCCTTATCAAGCGTGTTCTTGGAGAATACGACATCTCTCGAGTGCAGGCTGTTCGATGGGGTGTCGTTAACGAGAAAGAAGGAATAAAGGCCTTCACCAAATTAACAATGAAAGTAGTAAAGGATTGTGGCCTTTGGCTACACAAGTCTGGTGTTTTGGGTGCATCACCAGATGGACTTGTTGATGACAATGCGATCATTGAAGTCAAATGCCCTTACACACATCGCAATTCAACAATTGAGGAGGCTGTTAAAGACCCTAAGTTCTGTTTAGTAAAGAGAGATGCTGGCTATTGTTTAAAACAATCCCACCACTACTGGCATCAAGTCCAGGGTCAGCTGTTTATAACTGGGAAGCAAATCTGTTACTTTGTGGTTTGGACAACAATGCAAACTGTTGTGTTGGCAATCCAGAAAGACTGCACATGGGAACCAAATCTTCTTTCACTTCAAGAATTTTATACAATTCACATGATTCCTGCACTTGTTGATGGTGGTCTTTAAATTTTAAGACTTTGTTGTAAAATTAATGTAGTTTTTTATAAAGTAATGGATTTGATAATACATACTTTTAGAAATATTTTTTAAAATATTGTTTTATTTGGTAAAATCATTGCAACTTTTACAACAAATATGCAGTAACTGAAGGGTGTATATAAAATAAAAATGTTCATGTTAATCTTAAAATTGTTTTTCTTTAAACAGCAACATTTGCTGGGGTTTTTACATTAGCTACTTGAGACAAGAAAATGATAGATTCATTGTAATCGTATTTGAATACAGTTGGTTATCTGAATTCATAATAAGACTAGCATAAGGGTGTGGTGGCAGGAATACTGATCAGAAATAAATAGTTTGTCATTAAGTTGTGTATCATGATTCCTTGTATCATGAGCAAGTAAAATAGGGTTACAAGCTTTTCACAGATCACACAACACCTGTCCACTCTTTGTATCAGAATACAGTTAATTGATTAACTATGATCAGACAATGCCAATGTATACCAGGCCTTAGTAAACTGATGTAAGATGATCAATATTTCAATTAAAATGACTAATCAAAGTCAACAGTGTCATTGGTTTCCTTAATTAATGGGTTTTGTAAATTAACTAAAGCACCACATAGCTGTATAATCTTACCAGAGAGGGATCGCAAGTATGGTGGCACAAAATTTAAAATTTTATAGTTCTTCAATCTAGCATTAGCACGTTCTACGTGTATACGACATTTTGCAATGCTCTTTGTTAACTTAACTTCACTTTCTGTAAATTTTCCATTGTTCAAGAATGGGGGAATGTTCACATATACACCATTAGGAACAATATCATTTATCAAAAACCCTTTATCCGCAAGTATAATATCCCCAGCAACAAAATGCTTTAATATTCCTGACTTTTGAACCGTTACTTTATCTGATACTGAGCCAGGGAAAAGTTTACTTACATAAGTTATAACCGCGTTGGGTGCCACACCAACAATTGTCTTAAAAGAATTCATACCCCTGTACGTTGAATATGTCAATTTTTGGTCACTCATAAGCTTAGGTGTAGCAACCTCGATATCGGTGCAATCTATTACCATACGACAGTCTCCAAATAAGCTAAATGAGCCTGGAAGTGAAGTTTTGTTTTTTTGTCTGGATGGAACAGCTATCTCCATTTGATCTTCATATAGAATTTGGTGCAAAACATGGATAAATGTTGTCACAATATTCGCTATTGTAGCAGTACTGCAACTAAAAAGTTCAGCTAAATGTAAGTTATGATAATTATGTCTAATCTTCATCAATGTTATCAATATTTGATCTTCAAAAGATATCTTGTCTACTTTCCAGCCACACACGTAAACAATATCGTTGCGGTATCTTTCGGCATATTCGACAACAATGTGGAACATTTCTTTGTTTGGGAGGCCAGTTTCCATGTTGATTACCTTTGAATCCATGTTAAAAGAGCTGTAGTTTCTTTTTAAGTAGCTTTCTTTTTCTTTCAACTCGGATACTTGGGTCTTTAATGTCCCTAGCTCTGCTTGTAGCAGGATATTTTCAGTCTGCAAAGTAGTGCATTTCATTTGCATCTCCTCGCAACTGAGCTCGCAAGGCTCGTTCTGGTTGCTCTTCGTCGAAGATTCTGAAAGGATCTGCTCGATAGTCGTTGTCTCTGGGACTTCAGTTCTTTGCTTTTTCCTTTTTGGAGCATTTCGAGATTCAAATAGTTTGTCTTTATTCCAGGAAAAGACCTCGGGGCCTTCTTCTTTACTTCCTCGGAAATGACAACTACAAACTCGAGCGCCTTTGCCAGGTTCACGATCAGCTCGTCTGGAGAGAGAAAACGAAGGTTTTAAACTTTAATCATAACGTAAAAAAAAGCTTTTTTTCTCTCTAGAGGTCTTTCAAAGGTATAATCCACAGGTCAGTGCACTTTTGAGTGGTTAAATAAAACCATCTTCCGCGTAACTATAACCGACACGTGGCCGTGCATCATGGTGGTCATTGTACCAAAAATCAACCTACCTTATTAGAGAAATCCATTTTCTTCTTTGAGCAGGATCTTTGGGGAAACGGTAAAAGCTGCAATTGTGACTTTCTGACTGATGATTGCAGTCGGGAACGAAGCATTGGCCCATTTTATGATGAGATGTAACGAAAGACGCCAAATAGTGTTTAGATCCAGCAAAAATGCTACCATGGTAACATGACGTCACACTTCGGCACTCTAATAGAATCTTTTACCCTGAATTTTGTTATCACCCACTTCATTTTTATTTTTGTGCCCTTCACTTCGGCATCTCTAAGTATTTTCACAAGGTCGCCCTCTTTCCTCCTTGCGAACCAAGAACCAGCACTTTTTTTCTGAAGATTTTCTCTCGCCACGTACTTCTTTCACTTCGACAAGTTCCTCTTAAAAAATCTCTCCGAGTATGCCAATCTTGGAACTCGGACACTCGTCATTGTCCAAATTTCAGAAATGTGCATTTGTTTCACGAGAGAAATGGTTTAGTCTTCGTGGCGAAGATTGAAAATGACTCTCGACCAATGAGGGCATGAGAATTTCTATGGTTATTGTGAAAAGGCCACAAACAAAGTGCGAAAATTTTATTTCAAAGAACGACAGAACAAAGGGCCGCAGCTCCGCCTCTCGTTTTCGCAGCAGTAGCGGTTTCTTAGCAGTCACAAAATAAGTAGTAAAATACAGCAAATCAAGCATCCGAAAAGCATCAAGATGAATCTCATGGACATTAACAGGCTTACTGATGGTCCAGTCCTCGATGTAATAACCTGGCTACAGCGGCAGAACTTGATAGCTAGTCCTCTGAGATGCGTGCCATGCAATAGAGGAATGGAATTAGTAGAGAGAAATCCAGACCACGTAGATGGATATGTGTGGTAAGAATAGACATTACCAATACTAAACTTTTTTAAATATCTACTTTCTATCACCGACATACTACTAGGTAGTTTAGCATTGAAATAAGTGATCATCATAAATCGGAATTCCTAACGAGTTAGACCACTGCTTTCCCTTTTCCAAATTTAAGCAAAATGACTAACAATCGATCCTTGTCTATAATTATTAAATATTTTTCTTTATAAGGAGATGCAAAGGCTGTAGAGGCAAAAAGTCTCTGAGAGAAGGCAGTTTTTTCGCCGAGTTTCCCCGGATTCCTCTGAAAAAACTCCTAATTGTGATCTACCTGTGGAGTCAGCGCGAGTTGCGCTCTAGGGTTTCTTCCATGGTTGGATTGACAAAAAACACCGTTGGACGTGTGTTTGCCACTCTCCGCTTCATTTGTAAGAGAGATATAGAAGATAGACCAGTCACCCCATTTGGCGGGCGTGTGTACGTGGTCAAGTGTGACGAAAGTCAATTCAAGCACAAATCGAAGGTGAGTAAGTGCACTGTAATTTTCATTTCAAACGGAGGCTTCTGTTTGAAAACTTAGTTTTGTAGCAACTTCTTGACAACTTTTAAAGGAAATCTATCAATTTCCGGGCTCGCCAAGTCTCATTTATTTATTTGCTTATGGTTTGACAGAGGTTACGCCCCCTTTTAAGATTGCCCCCTTGTAATACGCCCGCCTTTAATAGCTTACAACATCCCAAAATCAGAGTAGTCTATAGATTTTCCGCCAAGTATCAGACACATCCAACTCTCCGTACGGAAAAATTATTTTACCACGAAATATTAATAGGGTTTGATCCGCAAGCATTTTTTCTTGCTGCAAGTCATACATGTGCTCGCGAGCACAGCCAGGTTGAAGAATTGTCCGTTTTTCTGGCTACCGTGCCCATGATACAAGAACGCCTAACACCCGCCATTAAATCTGGTAAGAAGGAGGGTTTATATGCCAGGAGGGTGCTTGATTTCGCACGCATCAAGTCAAAGTTAATCGTTATTTTGACAAGCATGAATGCCAATATAAATCTCCGTTTTAAAAATTTAATCGTTATAGTATCAAAGAGGTCGCAGGGCCAGCGATGAAGTGTGGGTGTTTGGCGTGATCTCTACGGAACACAGTCCTTGTCGCGGCTACTTTCAAGTTGTAAGGAGAAGAGACCGCCGAGCATTGTCCAATATTCTTCAAAGGGTCCTCCTGCCTGGGTCAGAAGTGCACACTGACGACTGGGCTGCGTACAGGAACCTTCATCTGTACGTTCCTAACGTGACCATGCACAGAATAGTTGTCCATCAGAACAACTTCGTTGATCCCGTTACTGGCGTACATACGCAAGAGGCAGAGTCGGCGCGGGCGCGCGTCAAGTACCACGTAAAGAGGGAGAAAGGAATCCGCCAAGGGGACCGTGACATCCAGGATTTCCTTGACGAACACATGTGGCGAGATTGGCGCGGGCTGGAAGCCGTTTTCGAAAATGTTCTGGCAATAGTACCAACGTACTATATTCCGAGTAGCCTGATTGCTTAGAGGTTATGTAACGTATTAATCATTCAGCTCTCAAACAGCCTGGTGTTACAAGCTGTACCAGTAAGAAGCAAAACACGGCATAAGGATGTGAGATGATTAATACTGCATGTCATTTTTGACAAGGTTTCTTTTTATTTCAAAAGGAGTTTAATACCATCTCATTCGATTGATTGTGGAGAAAGAATGTGTATCTGCGCTATGAAAGGTTGCGAAAAGGCAATACGAAGGAAAAACAAGGAGGAACACATGGAGGGAAACCAAAGAAAACATTTGTCCCTAATGACCAAGGAACGCCAGAAACTTCTCTGGAACGTCCTCGCTAAGGTAGGTGGATGATAAAATGTGCAAACAAAGGAGGCGTGGGTATCGGCTGTTAGCGTTTTTCTCTTTTTTCTTTTTGCTCTTAACTCAAAAAAGCCATAATTTGGGTTTGAGTTTTTTAATGCAATAGAAATTTGTTTCCTTTAAATGTATCATATATAATTAAACAGTTTCAGTCACTTTTAACAAAGCTCGCGTTGCAATATCCTTCTACGCAGACGTTCTTTGGGCTCGTCACGCAATCTTCCTCCCCCACGAGCTAAGAAATAAAATAGCTACTCTTAAGGATCAATTTTTGCCCCCGTTTCTTTAAAATTCGCTTTTGTAAGCAACGAGCCGTTTCGTTGGCCATTTTGTTGACCATAATATCGTGGTTTTGTGCGCGTCGTTTTCGTCTTTCGCCCACGCCCTAGGCGATCGATGCAATACTGCAAAAAGGCTTAGGGTTTTATTACGACAACTAATAGCCAAAGTACTGGTTTGAAATAATGATAGAATAATTAATCCCTTATTCCCTGGTGTAACATGTGGTACATTTTGCTCATCGCCCTAGATTTTCCTCGCCTTTAAGTCTACGGAGCTCCTAAAAATAGGGAGCGCCTGGGAACATACGAAAATCCTTACGAAACTCGCTAGGCACATTACTTTACATGAAATGTTTTCCATATGTTTTATCTCAAAAGTATGTATATTATTTTCTTTTTTCAGGTACCACAAAACATAAAACCAACACCAAATGGAATGGTTACTGTATTCACCTGGACATTACCCGCAGCAAAGCCGAATGCAGTAATGCGCTCTCCAATATTTGAAAAGTGGGAGAGACAGTGGTGTATCCTGGTCGACACCAATGACTGCACTTATCTTCAGTACTCCCAAGGTGCTGATTCAGCGTGCGTATCTGTGAGGTAAGTTTCTAAATCTTGACAATGAACATATCAGAGTCAGTTGCTGCTGCAGAGTAGACCCTATGTATCCTAGTTTCATTACTGAGAGCAAATAAACTTCAGTCAGAGGGTGTGGATAAAACGTGGCCTAAGCCATGGCCTACCCTGTGGACCACCCTATGGCCTAACGTATGGCCAACCGGTAGGCAGATTTTTAAGAACATAAAAATAAAATCAGTAAGAGTCGAACGAATACGCTGGCGTACAAAAGGGTATACTAAGAGGTCGCTAACACGATTTTCAACGTCCGAGGGAACGAAACACTGCAAATATCACAGCACTCAACTATACCGGTAGGTTAAGGGGGAGGGGAGAGGTGGGGCTAATATATTGCGTGGTCGCAGGGGCGTATTTCCTTTCCTAAACGGCTGTTGCCATATGAAAAGGTCAATTTTGCCATTTTGAAACGGTCGTTGTCATTTGTCGAAACAGTCGTTGCCATTTTGTAATGAATGGAAACGACTGTTCTCGGAAATGGCAACGACCGTTTCAAAATGGCAACGGTCGTTTACGAAAGGGAAAATTGCGTCGCAGAGGATATGCAAAATGGCGGTCAGTTGGTGACATATAGTGGAGTGCTAGTGTAAAAATGTAATCAGGAACGGCGTTATATCGGAGAGCATATCCGGGTAAGAAAAAGCTAATATAACGTGCCAGGCCAATTTTTTAAGTGCTGTAGAGTATTGAATTTGCAACGAGCACCCCGGGACACGCACGCATCGCCGTCGTAAACATTTCGCAAACTTTACTTGCTTTTTCCAAAGAAAGGGCCAGTATTACACTAATTTGAAAGGAGAGCTGATATGATGATGCTTGCCCAAAAGTTGCGTTTAACCGGCTTCTGTTCCTCGATTTCGTTATTCTATCAGAAGGTTAAGAAATTTTGATTGGAATGTGGCCCCCAAAACAACAGAAGAAATTCGTTGGTAAGACAGTACTCAGGAAAACGTTGAAATGTTTCCAGCAGTGCTATCCTTTTAAAGATCTGACCACCGGTAGGCCATAGGTAGGCCATAGGGTAGGCCAAAGGGTAGGCCATAGGGTAGGCCATAGGGTAGGCCATAGGGTAGGCCATAGGGTGGGCCATAGGGTAGGCCACGTTTTGTCCACACACTTTCTCAGAACGATCTTCGTGCACCAAGAGAAATGGGCTCCAAAAAAAATTGACACATCCAAAATTTAAACTTCAGGAACTGCAGTTATTTAATTAAAACAGGTTGAGTTAATTATCTGAATATATCAACAAAGTTGAAATGGTAAATTGGCCACCGTTACGATTACGTTGCTTTTACCTAATCATTCTAAGCAACACATGGCAATCTGTGGTCTTTCCTTACACTTAGGTAGCCCGGAAAGCCAGAAAACTCTTGAACAAAAGCTCATCTTTCAAACCGGCAGTCTAAATCCCACAGGTATCAACGAACGCTTTTCATTCCACTGATTTATTCGTGTTTTTCTCGTTGCCATGTTCCCACCAATCATGTAGTTCCTTTTTCTGCCTTCAAAAGCACACACAACCCACAATTCCTCTATTCACTCCGACAAAGGGCTAATGCTCGAAACGTCGGCTTTTATAATCGTAATGGTGGCCAATTTACCATTTCAGCTTTGTTGATATATTCAAATTATTTCGTTACCCCCACCGACGCAGCCCCAAACAGTTTCTTTAGAAAATTTCAGCCTTTATGAGTTTATTATCAACGACTTGAGAACCTTGATATAGTTGAAGAACATCAGATACATTAGGAGACTTAGGGGAGGGAGAGGGCCCCTGTCTGACCTTAGTGCCATATTTTCGCATAAATTTCATTTTTGTCTCTCAAAAAGGGTAACATGTTGTTAGATAATTGCCTGGTAAGCAGAGCAAAATTAGACTTGAGAATACACATTCTCTTACTCCCGATCCATTTATTCGTAATATATAGATTTAGCCAAGCCTAAAAGCAGAGCTCCCAAGTTCATAATATTAATGATAACATAAAAGAAGTGCAAATGCCAGAACTTGCCTGAGACCCCCCTCCCTTCGTTTTGATAGTCTCCCCTACCCTACCTGTGGAAGTTGAAGGCACGTACGCATGTACGTACGTACGCTCGGTCAGGCACGTGAAAAACAAACGAAAAGAGGTTAACCATAATTATTCCATGGGTATGGGGGTCTGCCCCACACGCGCTTTGTGCACATGGGAGCCCCACTATGAATTAAACTTCACAGTATTAGATAGTGGTTAAGGTATGTGCAAGAAATAAAACTGTAGACATAAATTGAGGCGAGGAGCACTGATTTGCCCGAAAATATCCTCAGAATTGGGAGAAATAAGTAAAGAGCACTTTTGTGCTAAGGGATGGGTGTGGATTTGTGCCCTGGTTTGTTCAAAAGGTGGCTTGTTAGGAATGAATGTAATCACTTAAATACCCTGTACTCAAGGCAGTTAATTGACAGACTATGTCATTAGGAACGTTTCATACACTTATTTCATTGTCATGTAACGGCATTTATCTCGTTTATCAACAGTTGTACCTTGAGGAAAGCTGGTGACAAGGCAAGAATTTACATAGTGCCTGTTGTGAAACTGTCAGAAGGCAAGATGGTGAGGCTTGCCAATAAAATGCCTCAAAACACAACACATGCAACAATGAAATTAGAGATGCTAGTACCCGAAATTGTTGAGGATTAAAGAAATTTCATCCTAAAGTTGTAACACTATTTCAATTGAAGCTTGTAATACTATTTGAATTGAATTGAATTTCTTCACTCCTCAACTTTAGAAAGAGCTACTATAGGAAAATTAATTACCTGATGAGGGAATTTGCAATTTGTGCAATATTAGTTTTTGGCATGCAATTTGATGTGGAATTGGTGAGTCAAGTATGGCTTTCCCTTGAATCATATGGATGAAAAAAAGTTAATAAGAAGTAAAGAAAACAGCAATGATATACTTTTTTTGTCCTGAGTGCAAAACAAAAGATGCAAAACAGTATCACTGAGCCTCGTTTTCCACTCACAATTCCACGCTAAATCCCTCGCTTTATGAACCATCAAAATGCAAGTTTTTATCGAATTATGCAATTCTATAATGAGACTGCATCCCTCAATGAAATCTTAAAAAAATTGAAAACAAATATTGAGATGATGTCAAAAGTCTAACAAGATTTTTGCATCAAATTTAATAACTAAGATTTGTCTCCAGAACGTGAGCATGATGATTTGGCTGGATTAATTGGCAATACACTAAGCTAATTCATACCTCCCTGACATGATTGAATTTAAAGCTACCTTTGTTTCATTTTAATTTATACTCGTTAATGTTACATCCATAGTATAGGACAGGCCAAATTTAGTGTTTGGTTAACTCTTCAGCCTTATTTGATTTTACCAAATTTTAAATAATCCAAATACATGTAATTAAATCTGGGTGGAGAGGAGTGGAAATTATGTGTATTGTAAATAACTGCAGATGTGCTAAACTCAGAAATACTTGTTGATAAAGTCTATACATCACATAGACAGAGAGAGCTTTTTATCCATAATTGATGTAAAAACTAGGAACTTAATTCTCCAGAATCAACAAATACATATATACTACGAAGAATAGAAGCAAATTTTTAATCCATCATAAAGGTCTCTCATGGTACCCCTATAATTTCAAAGAGTGGAAATTTTATTATAATGGAAATGTGCTAAAGAAGTTGTCAATTTTTGATTTTGATTAACCCTTGTACTTCCTTTTAATGAAATATTTATTCAATACCCATATTGTAATTCACACATTTTTTTTAAAGCATTAACTATTTACCTCTTGCTTATTTTTAATGACATGAATTTCAGATGTAAGGAGTTTGTTGAGTGTCTTAAAGAATGAGTGGCTCATAGGTTGTTAGGAAGTAGGCACTGTGCCTATATTGAGTGTCATCATCTCAATATTAATCTGTAGAAAACATCAAACTCTTTTTGTTTATATTGCATGGATAAATTTTTCAAACAAACTTAGTTGTAATGCAAGTGGTAGATGAGTGTTTGATCCAAGTTAAACCTCATTTCCCTTCCTTTCTTCAAAAAACGTGATGAGATATATTATTAATGGTTTGGTTATTTGCATGTATTTTAATGCTGTCAATACAAATATAATCAAAGTGAATAAGGTCCAGGTTTAGCACCAGGCAAAGTGTATTCAATATCTGTAATTTTTTAATAAATTTCAAATAAACTTTGGAAACTTATTTGCAATGACCCTTTTAATTACTTACTAGGTTTATTCCAATCTCTTTGCCTTTTGCCTGATAGACTGTGAGAATGAGCAGGTTTGCTACTGACAATAGTTATGATCCCAAATGGGTTTCTGTGCTTTTCAATATTACAAACAATGGATTCGAATATGCAACATTTTCATATACATTTTAAACTATTGTTAACCCTAAACCTTGACCTCTCAACAAATACATGAAAAGTGATTGTATTCAACCCATTGGTCCTACAATGTGTACCATACTTTCAGGGTTTTATGTTTGATTCACATCTTCAAGGGTCTTAATACAGATCATATAAGAGTTGTAATTTTCTGATTTATGTTGGAGCTTCAAATTCATACTTTACAACCAGATCAAAGCCTTCCACTCAGGGATTGCCTTACATTTAGGGGTGTTATAATCAGGGGTTCTTACAATCAGGGCTCTTACAGTCAGGGGTTCTTACAATCAGGGGTCTTAAAATCAGGGGTTCTTACAATCAGGGGTTCTTACAATCAGGGGTCTTACAGTCAGGGGTTCTTACAATCAGGGGTCTTAAAATCAGGGGTTCTTACAATCAGGGGTTCTTACAATCAGGGGTCTTACAGTCAGGGGTTCTTACAATCAGGGGCTCCTACAATCAGGGGTTCGTACAGTCAGGGGTTCTTACAATCAGGGGTTCTTAGAATCAGGGGTTCTTACAATCAGGGGTTCTTACAAACAGAGGTCTTACAGTCAGGGGTTCTTACAATCAGGGGTTCTTACAAACAGGGGTCTTACAATAAGGGGTTCTTACAGTCAGGAAATCTTACAATCAGGGGTTCTTACAGTCAGGGGTTCTTACAATCAGGGGTTCTTTCAATCAGGGGTCTTACAGTCAGGGGTTCTTACAATCAGGGGTCTTAAAATCAGGAGTTCTTACAATCAGGGGTTCTTACAATCAGGAGTCTTACAGTCTGGGGTTCTTACAATCAGGGGTTCTTACAATCAGGGGTTCTTACAATCAGGGGTTCTTACAATCAGGGGTTCCTACAATCAGGAGTTCTTTCAATCAGGGGTTCTTACAATCAGGGGTTCTTACAATCAGGGGTTCTTACAATCAGGAGTTCTTACAATCAGGGGTTCTTACAATCAGGGGTTCCTACAATCAGGGGTTCTTACAATCAGGGGTTCTTACAATCAGGGGTTCTTACAATCAGGGGTTCTTACAATCAGGGGTTCTTACAATCAGGGCTCTTACAGTCAGGGGTTCCTACAATCAGGAGTTCTTTCAATCAGGGGTTCTTACAATCAGGGGTTCTTACAATCAGGGGTTCTTACAATCAGGGGTTCTTACAATCAGGGGTTCTTACAATCAGGGCTCTTACAGTCAGGGGTTCTTACAATCAGGGGTTCTTACAATCAGGGGTTCTTACAATCAGGGGTTCTTACAATCAGGGCTCTTACAGTCAGGGGTTCCTACAATCAGGAGTTCTTTCAATCAGGGGTTCTTACAATCAGGGGTTCTTACAGTCAGGGGTTCTTACAATCAGTGGTTCCTACATTCAGGGGTTGTTACAATCATGGGTTCTTACAAACAGGGGTCTTACAATCAGGGGTTCTTACAGTCAGGAAATCTTACAATCAGGGGTTCTTACAATCAGGGGTTCTTACAATCAGGAGTTCTTACAATCAGGGGTTCTTTCAATCAGGGGTCTTACAGTCAGGGGTTCTTACAATCAGGGGTCTTAAAATCAGGGGTTCTTACAATCAGGGGTTCTTACAATCAGGGGTTCTTACAATCAGGGGTCTTACAGTCAGGGGTTCTTACAATCAGGGGTCTTACAGTCAGAGGTTCTTACAATCAGGGGTTCTTACAATCAGGGGTCTTAAAATCAGGGGTTCTTACAATCAGGGGTTCTTACAGTCAGGGGTTCTTACAATCAGGGGTTCTTACAATCAGGGGTTCTTACAATCAGGGGTCTTACAGTCAGAGGTTCTTACAATCAGGGGTTCTTACAGTCAGGGGTTCTTTCAATCAGGGGTCTTCCAGGCAGGGGTTCTTAAAATCAGGGGTGTTATAATCAGGGGTTCTTACAATCAGGGGTTCTTACAATCAGGGGTCTTACAGTCAGGGGTCTTAAAATCAGGGGTTCTTACAATCAGGGGTCTTACATTCAGGGGTTTATATCAGTGTGTTTTATATGAAAGAATGTGCCCAGATGTTGATATTGATCGTTGTTCCTTACGTTCAGGGGTTTACATCAATGTGTCTTACACGAATGGGCTGTGCCCAGATGTTGATATTGATCGTTGCTCCTTACGTTCAGGGGTTTATATCAGTGTGTCTTACACGAATGGTCTATGCCCAGATGTTGATATTGACCGTTGGTCCTTACGTTCAGGGGTTTATATCAGTGTGTCTTACACGAGTGGGCTATGCCCAGATGTTGATATTGTTCGTTGTTTCTTACATCCATGGGTTTTAATCAATGTGTCTTACATGATGAGCTGTAGGCAGATGTTGCAACTTATCTTAGTATGTATATGTGCACGATCCTTCGCAGTAAAGCACTATTTAAGCAATAGTGAAAATCTTAAATAGCTTAAATAGTGCTTTACTGCGAAGGATCGTGCACATATACGTTTCATAACCGCAGTTCATTTATATGTATTTCATATGTTTGTTGTTTCATCTTAGTATCTTACGGTTAGGGGTCTGTGTTGATCGTAACTCTTTACATAGAGTGCGTATTCTGTGCCCAGATGTTGATATTGATTAATTGAACTTAAAATGTCACATCCATGTTAAACGTGTGTCCAGTTGTTTATTGCGATGGTAAAATGTTACATCTAGGAGTCTGCGCGCAGATGTTGATATCGATCGTCGATCGTCGATCGTGAAGGTCAGAACTGTGCTTGAAATCCAGGGGTTTTATATTTGTACCTCTATATTGTCGCTATGTAGCGATGATGATTTACATAAGGGGGTTTTGAATAAAATGTCATGGTAGTTTTATATAAGGGTCTGTTCCCAGCTATTGATAATGATCCCACGCTTTGTTTTTCGTGGATTGCTTCTGGCTGAGTTTTTTCGTTTTCCTTTCTTCCAATGAAATCTGAGACAACGACTTTCTCGATTCTTGTTCTTTCACGGGTTTCGGTTCGTACAAACGCGCCTTAAAAATAATACGACAGCAGATAAATTAACGCTTCCTCCATTTCCTTCGTAAGTTTCGTAAAAACATCTTAGTTCTTTTTCAGAAACCAATATAAACATGCATTACTTTAAACACTCCACTCGGAAAATTACTATCGGATATCTTCGACTAAAAAGCGGGTAGAAATGAAAGACGCAACGATGCATGGGCGAGATAAATATGCTGTACCACTAAAAGAATTGTCACTTCCCAGGTAAAACAAATTTCTTGCTCTTCACCAAAACAAAATCAGGTTATACCGTCCTGATACAACAAAACCTCTCGTTATTCCCTGAGCCCCCAAATTTCCCTGCCCTGTCTTTTTTTTTTGGAGGGGGGACTTTCTAAAAATGGTGTTTAGGTTGGTAATTGGGAAAAAAGAAGATTTAATCTAGGAAGAGCTGCATCAGCTTTACTAAATCTCTTCTAATAACCCTATTTGGAGATAGTTGCCAGTCAAAGGATGTGTACCTTAGTACTTGACAAACAATCCCCTTTAGGTTGCCATGGAAAATACGGATATGGTTGCACGGGAGTCCTGGGTCTGAGTAGAGGCGTTGGCTGGACCACAGGCTCCTGTCTTTCGTTCCCGGTCTTCTTGTAGCGGTTGATGTACATGGTGATTTTTCGCGCCAGTTCAAGAGCGGAGCTGATTCTCTTTTCATTACGGCTCCTTGGTGCTGGAGACGCACAATCTACAGACAAAGCGATAGCGTGTGCGGTGAATAATACGAAACAGCAGAGTACTGATGGGTAATAGACCACTTTCATAAATGGCTGCCGGATTAATATTCTTTTGGCCTTCTACTGGCCTCGTTCTCCAGTACAAAATTCAAAAGAATACATTATCTCAAGCAAAATACATTATCTCAAACAAAAGAATATTTATACGGCAGCCATTTATGAAAGTGGTCTATGACCTTGTGAGACATCCTATTATAAATTATCATAAATTACTGGCGTTGTAAAACATTTCCACATCAATTACCATAAATATCTGACTTTGAAATACATTCTCACATAAATTATTATAAGTTACTACAGCATTATTGTCATTGACGCAACTTATCATTACAACTGCACTGACGAAGTTTACGTCACTTTTAACTTACCAGAGCCTTTTTCCAACTGCTTTGCCAAATAAGACACCGTGAAGTGTCCCTCCTCTTCGCTTATTTCAAATTCTTGAGGATGTGCGGGGCTGGCGACAGACCAGCGACTCAAACTAGCAGAATAATGTTCGAATTAAGATCAAATGACATCAGGCCTATTGGAAATGTTCACATACCCTACTTCGTACTTAGACTTCTCCTACCATAAATAGAATGAAAAAAGAGAACAAGCGCGCAAAAGTGGAAGGGACTCATAACATTCCTTTTTTTCCAATAGGTTCTTTGCGCTTTTTCCTCGTTACCAGTCGCTAAATAGCGTGTTCGCAAATGGCCTGTGGTCTTCTGCGCCGCGTCCCTGTACGTCTGTGATCAATCTGAGTGCTTCAGATGAATAACCAATAACAACTGCCAGGTAAAAAAACACTCGACATCCAGCTAGTTTTGAGCTCTTACGCGTCCGTGCTTAACCTTTTTGTAATGGAGGACTGAAACACGACGTGCCAGTGTGGGTAGCAATTTGTTCAAGATTAACTCCATTCGCCGAGCAGGTCAAATTTTCCAGCACAGGTTTCCCCTTTGCGTCTATTCCGCGTTGTTACAAATTTTTCCACACGAACTGAACGGATGTATAAATAAATGGAGTTTGTAGTGTTACTAACTCCACAGATTTACAACCAACTTACTTGCCAGTCCTTTCTGGTGTTTCTTTCAGGTAAGTAGAACCATCAGTGTAACGAAAATGGGGAACCTCTGATAACAAAAATAAAAAAAGTCAGAGCAGTGCGAATGAATAACGTCACAGTGTAGTGAATAAAACGCTGCTTTTAATTTATGTCAATTAATAATAATAATAATAATAATAATAATAATAATTTCACAAAATCAGTAAAAATACAGGATAACAAACAAAATTAAGACAAATTAAGGTATAGATATTAAAACAAGTTTAAAAAGTCTCTAGCTGAGAGAAAAGTCTTGAATCTCTTCGGTATTAACAACTGTTCTACAGAGTGGCAGAATTCATCTTATGTCTGCATTATTTTGCTTCAGCTTCATTCAACAGAACAGCAAATAAATTGACGATACATGATCGACGTCCTTAATAATAATAGTAAATTTTTCCTTAAAAACAATTTCATAAAAAGCAGTTCTCTCCAAAAAAAAAAAAGAAGAAAAATTCAGTAAACTAAGCTACATAATAAAAAATTGACTGCTTAAATTCTGGCTTGCGCACTTTCCGATGTAATGTCAGTGTCAGACATATTGGCTACTCTTCTCTTTCTAATATTATTATTATTAATATAATACTAATAATAATAACAATAATAATAATAATAATAATATAGTTTATTTCGGACCACTTGCAGCCTAAGGCTGAATTACTGGTACAGTTTTAAAAATATACACACTGGAAACCTAAATAAATAAATACACACAATACTTTACACAGGTTGATACTTAACGGTAACGAAATTTTTAAAACGCTCAGTTCTGACAAGTGTGCGGTGAGAAGATTTGCCTGATCGCAGGCACATTTGCGTTATGCTGTGAAGTAATTTGGATATATCAACAAAGTTGAAATGGTAAATTGGCCACCGTAATGATTACAAAAGCTGACGTTTCGAGCGTTAGCCCTTCGTCGGAGCGAATAGAGGAATTGTGGGTTGTGTGTGCTTTTAAAGGCAGAAAATGGAGCTACGTTATTGGTGGGTGCATGGCAACGAGAAAAACATGAAAAAATTAGTGGAATGAAAAGCGTTCATTGATCCCTGTGGGATTTAGACTGCCGGTTTGAAAGATGAGCTTTTGTTCAAGATTTTTACGGCTTTCCGTGCCACCTAAGCGCAAGGAAAGACCGCAGATTGCCATATGTTGCTTAGAATGATTGGGTAAATTAAAATGTCTAGCGACTGGTTTCGATGTGTCCTTGTCATTCCTTTCCACGTCTCGAAGGTGTTCTCGGAATCGGTCACCTAGTCTTCTGCCTGTTTCGCCGATGTATATCTTTTTGCAATAAGTGCAAGTTATGCAATAGATTACATTAGCGGAGGTGCACGTGAAGTGATCGGTGATCTTAATGGATCGTTTAGGTCCCGATATTTTATCAGTGTTGTGAATGAAAGGACACGTTTTGCATCGTGCACGAGCGCATTTAAAAGTGCCTGGTTGCTCATTAGTCTGAAAAGAACTTCTGACCAAAAAATTGCCTAAGTTTTTGTCGCGTTTGAATGAAATGAGCGGAGGCTGCGAAAAGATAGTGCCTGTCTCTGGATCGTTTTGAAGTAATTTAAAGTTCTTAAGAATGATGGATTTAACTGAGTGGTTGTGAGGGTGAATGAGAGTGAATGGAATGCGGTCGGAATCTTCCTTATGCGACGTTTGTAGTGCTGAATGTCTATCAATAAGTTGAGCGCGGTGGTAACCCGCTTGAACGACGGAAACAGGGTAACCACGTTCATCGAAGAACTGGCACATTGACTCTGATTTGTGGTGAAAATCAGAGTCATTACTACATAAACGACGAAGTCTTAGAAACTGAGAAAAAGGAATGGAATTCTTAACGTGAGATGGATGAGAAGACGAATATAACAAGTAATTATGCGAGTCTGTAGGTTTGTAATACACACTAGTGCATAAACCGTTACCTTCAGTTGAAACTTTGACGTCTAAGAAGGATAAAGAATTGTCAGAAATTTCCCAAGTATATTTCAGAGCCGGGTGAAAAGAATTGACTGCAGTTATGAATTGAGTGAGCTCCTCTCTGGTAGAGGAGGTAGCGCCGATACAGTCGTCGATGTAGCGACCGTAGAGTTCAGGTTTGGACCCGTTGTATTGGCTGAAAAATTGGTGTTCGACAAAACCTACAAAAAGATTCGCATAGCTAGGTCCCATTTTGGTGCCCATGGCTACACCATTGGTTTGTTTGAAGAAGTTGTTTCCGAATGAAAAACAATTGAGTGTGAGCACTAGTTCGGCTAAGCGTAGTAGTGTTTCAGATTTAGGTTCCTTAACAGTACGTTGATCAAAAAAATGTTTAAGGGCCAGAAGGCCTTCGCCATTAGGAATGACAGTGTAAAGAGACGTAATGTCCATGGTGAAAAGGAGTTTGTTTTGGCCAAGGAAATTAAAGTCTTGAAAAATTTGAAGAGCGTGTTGGCTGTCTTTAATATATGATGGTAAAGTTTTGACGATGGGAGCCATCATTTTGTCTAAATAGCTGGAGATAAGTTCGGTAGGGCAACTGCAAGCCGAGACAATGGGCCGACCCGGGTTGTTAGGTTTGTGAATTTTAGGTAAAAAGTAAATACGAGAAGTTCTAGGAGTGGTTATGATGAGATTCTTTGCTGTGGCCGGCAATTCTTGTTTAGTTATAAGTTGGTTGATCGTATTCTTGACGGAGTTTTGATTGATGGCAGTGAGGTCTTTGTCGATCTTTTGATAAAAAGAGGTGTCAGAAAGTTGACTCAAAGCTTCTTTTTGGTAGAGGTCGGTGCGCCAAACAACGACTGAGCCGCCCTTATCGGCCGCTTTGATAACTATGTCTTTGCGTTTTCTAAGACTTTTTAGAGCCGACCACTCTTCAGAAGAGAGATTAGAAAATTTGGTAATACGTTTGAAATTGAGTTTGTTGATATCGTGGCGGCATTTTTTGATAAAAAAGTCTAATGATGCGAATTGGCCCTCTGGGGGAGTCCATTTAGACTTTCGAGTCTGAAGTGTTTCGAAAGTGTCTTTGTTCGAGGTTTTAGAATCATCCTCTTTGTTGTGAAAAAAGGCTTTTAATTGAACGCGGCGAAGGAATTTTTCTACGTCTTGTTTAATTGAGAATTCGTCCGTTGTTTTAGAAATGGGAACGAAATTTAAGCCCTTGCTGAGGACTTAAACAGTTACATTTACAGGGTTTTCGTTTGAGGCCGGAGGCCGGACGTTTCGTCTGGTCGTTTTCCATTCCATGTCCGGTACTTTGATTGCAATATTTGAGGAATTTTTTATTATTTTATTATTATAATTTGTTTTTACTTAAGCATCTCATGAATTGACTGACTAGAGGGTAACAGAATCCTGCAATTGAATTCCTCAAAAGTGCTACAAAAGTGCCTGGAAAACTTATACTTGCTTTCCAGAAACGCTGGAAACAACGTTTCTGAGTGTTCTTTTTTAAAAATTTCCTGGGGGAGCATGTCCCCAGACCCCCTTAGAAGCTCGCGCTTTCAGCGCTCGAAAGGCGCCTTGCGGCGCCAAAAATATGTCACGTCCGGTGCTTCCACGAACATGTCCGCTACTTTACAAAACTGTCGAAAACGCTGCATTTATATTCGCATGAGAACAAGAACAAGAGCAACGGAACAAGATAACTCTGAAGCTGTTAAAATTACACGATTTACTCACCATTCTTGACGCCAATACACGGAGTTGGCCTGGAAGTACTGTTCTCTTTTCTCTTGAATGATTTTCCACGTGGATATCAATGAATGACAGGAGTCAATGGATTACCACTCAACAACCCATTCGAGTAGCGGAAGGGGTTGGAGCGGTACGTTTTCCTCAGAAAACTTTTTTCCTAAGTCTTGAACCTTAATTAATTTTTGTCGCATTGTTTTTATTTTTTGCGGATCCTGAGCAATTTAAATAGATAAAAGGATTTTTTTCTGGGTATATTTCAAATTTTAAGCACTTTTGTAGCTAAATTTAAAATTAATTTCCCAGGGAAAGAGAGAGTACCCTGCGAGGGAGGTTGTACCGTTTACACTCATCCCCAGGATCATCTCCGCTTTCAAGATGGCGGGCGAACGGTTTATAACGATAGTAGTTTAGTGATAATCGGGCGCGAAATGATCGACGACCTCCCAGACCTTGGACCAATCAAACAAAAAAAAAAAAAAAAAATACTCGCAAAAGTGGCTCGCATGGTTCGCGCGACTCGCAGGGCTCGCACCGTGGCTCGCATGGCTCGCAGATTTGGCAGACCCTTCCTTGACCATACAAGGTCAAGAGAGAAACCACTACTAACATGATTGCTATTTCAGCCAATTTAACTTGTCTTGAGGGACTTTCCCCCGCCCTCACTTCAAGTGTAGAAGCTAAGTTTGTGTTAACTCGTAATTTAACGATAGATGTCATAATAATCAAGAAAATGAGGCAGTCAGCCGGCCAAAGATGTATCTTGTTAGGAGCGACAGCGTTTAACAGTTTAGGTTGCAAATTCGTGCTGTGACAGTCCTTTTTTCCCAAAGCCACTTTCATTAAGAGTGCTCGGCAAATAAAACGATGGGAAACACATAAATGAGGAAAAAAACTCCACTGCTATGAACAATGATATTTTTCTCGACACTAATGCTCTTGCATTGATCAACCGTTTACCTTTGCATGTAAAAGAAAAGTTATTTTAATAATTTGAGAGATTCGATATTATTCTATCAAATGTGTATTGCGTTTTATTGTCGGTCAGTTTGGATAAATCATGCATTCAAAGTAAAAATTTGACCAAGATTTTGCAGCTGGGTGTTAGTGAATGGGTGTTTTTACTGCGGGTGACTTCGGCAGGGGTCGCACTGTGACCTTATTTTTTTTTATGTCGCGTCATAAGTTGTCCTACAAATATGTCGCGACATTTTACACCACGGAAGTAATGGAGGTCGCACTTGTGCGACATAAGTGATATTTGAAACCAGACTGTCAACTCTTAATATTTCACGCGCGAAAAGAGCAACAAATAAAACTTTAAACAACAACAAACATATGAAACATATGTATGAACTGCGGTTATGAAACGTAAATATGTGCACGATCCTTCGCAGTAAAGCACTATTTGAGCAATAGTGAAAATCAGACCTGAAAAAAATTTCAGGCCTGTACGGGATTCGAACCACTGACCTCTGCGATACTAGTGCAGCGCTCTACCAATTGAGCTAACAAGCCAACTGGGAGCAGGCCATCAAATTAATTCGACATAAACCCGTCGATGATAAATCAAACAACAACAAACATATGAAACATATGTATGAACTGCGGTTATGAAACGTATATATGTGCACGATCCTACGCAGTAAAGCACTATTTGAGCAATAGTGAAAATCAGACCTGAAAAAAATTACAGGCCTGTACGGGATTCGAATCCCGTACAGGCCTGAAATTTTTTTCAGGTCTGATTTTCACTATTGCTCAAATAGTGCTTTACTGCGAAGGATCGTGCACATATATAAATAAAACTTTATATGTTTATTTGTTTCTTTATATGTTTCATATGTTTGTTGTTGTTAAATAAAACTTTGTAGACATGAAGCTGGTCCTAATTTTATTAGCGACATTTCTTCATTCTCTGTTTAATTTGTTCAATCTACAAAACCTTATTGATTTGTACGCATTGTACAACACTCGCCAACGGCAATAGTGTTGGCTCTTGCCGCTTTAAACCGACGTCGACGGATGTGAAAAAATGTGAAAATATCTTCGAGCCAAAGGGTGAAAACAAGCCATTCCCACACTGAGAATAATCAGGGGAATAGTGCAAATTTGTAAATTGGTATGGGGTGAAATTCGCCATAGGGACCAGATAAAACGTGTGTCGAGAAAACGTGTGACTAAAATATTGAACCGATAGCTAGCTGTGCACACGTGTTGTCTTTGCAGAATTGCGAAAATCCAAATTTTTGCTAGTATTTCAGATTTGATCGACGTTGCGACGGAGGAAAAACAAAAATTGTTATTTTAAAGCGATAAGACGAGATATGGCTTGCCTCGGGGCAGGACTTCGGCTTTTTTGATCTTTAGGTCCTTCGGACATAGTTATGTCTGTTTGCGACAAAAGGGTCGCACTTGTCGCAAGCACGCGATGATAGATTTTATGTCCAAATGTAAACACCAAAAGCGTAAGTTCGACCCCTGCCTTTATTAGTGTTGTATAAAATTTGACAGTTTTGATGGTTTTCCCATTCAAACGAGACTTGATAGTCATCAATACAACAAACAGCTTATCTTTGCATAATAATGCACGTATTTTATCTCTTTACTAGTATGGTTTAAAATTTGTCAGTTTCGATGGTTTTCTGATTCACTCGGGCCTCTGTAAAAGAGAATTCTTCATTTTCATTTTCTACAGATAGTCATCAATACAACAAACACCTTAACTTTGCAGAATGCACTGTATCTTATCTCTAAAACGCTTTGAAACCTCTTGCACATTAAAAGTCTTTCTAGAATCACCTGTCTTCACCTTTGACATTAGATCAAGCTGACTCCTCCCTAATCTCTTCATGACGCACTCGGCCATCTCGAGCAGATTGAAGCGCGAGATGTGACAGCCAAGCGAACACCTTTTTTTTCCAGTACACTCCTGCGCCGCACGCATTTCTTTGACGACCACGGATCAAACCATTCCTTCGCGAAGAATCAGCGCTTGCATACTGCCCCCTTATCCAACCAAATCAAATAATTGACAGGCGAAAACAAATATTATCATTCACCTATTTGCCCCTGGATTGTTTTACCCTTAGTTCTTTCGCGTTTGATTTTGTATCGCATTTTGAGGGATATCATTTTAATTTTGTATCGCATTTTACAGGGGATAGTTTAATTTTTCGATGTAATACGTGGCTTTTTGTTTTGTTTTGTTTCCTATGGCCCACTAAAGTATCAAAAGATGAAATACTGAAAAACTCAGACAGATAAGAGAATAATGGTGACGAATAGCACCAAAAACTATCGGTAAATTGCAATCTGATGTCTTTCAGCGAAAGCTGTGTTGGCGATGTACAACAAAGCTGTCTAATTTTCCTCATCTGAATTTCAAACAGCGAGAAATTTCAGACGTATTTTACGTGATACGGGTTTTTTTTAAATATTTAGTTTGATGGACTTGAGTTGTACGTTTTCTATGAATTCAGTTGTTGAATATGCTTCCCATTTTAGAAAGTCAAAGCATTTTAAACATATTTGATATTATTTTCTCTCGATGGTATAGTTATTGGTCTAATGCAGAACGTCACGGTCCATTGGATTAACTACAGAGAACACTCTTGTTGTTGTTTCTTCGATGGCAGGTGCCCGTATCCGCTCCCGTAACCATCATCGTATTACATGCACGTTTAATTTCAAAAATTTTAAAGCTGCCCTTCACTATCGATATTTATTCGCAATGATACATCTCTTACTAACTGACTAAAATAAACATGATTTCTTTGTTTCCTTGACAACGTAATGTCAGGAATGAAAATTATGCAGAAAATATCCAATTATTAATTATTTACAGCAATTTCTACGAATAGTAAGTACAGTAATTCTCTATGATTCCTCAGAGTCACACAAGTTTCTGAGTAATTTTCCATTCGAAAACGAAAGAAAAACAACCTATATATCACGGAGGAAAAAGGTGAATTGTTATACTCGACTAGAAAGCAATGAAGCTGCATAAGATTGTGTTATTGTGCATTTTAATTCTCGTGTTAATCGCGATGGACTTTTCAGAAGCTCGAGGCCGCGGCGGAGGTCGCAGCGGCAGTAGTTCACGATCGAGGGGTAGTTCAAGAAATAGGGGTGGATCTAGTAGATCAAGGTCGTCAGGGGGAAGTAATACCGCTTACAAAGCGAAGAAAGTCACCAAATACACGCCGATCAAAGCTACAAGTGCGCGCTCACCGGTCATTGTAACTCAAGCTACAAAGGGTTCGCGCTCAAGCACTTTTACGAAGGTCTTTGTCGGCTATATGATAGCTCGCTACGCTTTTGGCAGTGCCCCAGTATACCGGTACGGGTATCCCATGTACCGAAGTTACGTCACCATTCCCGAAAACAGAGCCGTGAGACTTGCCTCTGAAGAAAGAAAACTCCTGGACGCAGATGGCAACTTGTGTGTAAACAAAACGAGAAAAGAGGAAGAGCAAACTCTGCTGGAGGGAATTGACGAACATTTAGTGGAACTCAACACGGCAATCGTGTACAAGGAAACCGGGAAGGTAAAGAGATTTGAAGGAATTGATAAAACAGTGTCTCTAGAGGACATTGAAAAGGAGGATTTTGCGCTAATGAGTAATGCTCGGTACAACATGACGATCGTAAATGGAACAAACTGCACGCAAATCGAGAAGAAAGTTAACGGAACCATGGTGGCCATGTACCAGACTAACCCGGACTACCAGACTAACGCGGACTACCAGACTAACCCGGACTACCACACTAACCCGGACTACCACACTAACCCGGACTACCACACTAACCCGGACTACCAGACTAACCCGGACTACCACACTAACCCGGACTACCAGACTAACCCGAACAACGCGGGCATGCTTTACATCAGCTATAAACTGCTTCTCGCTGGAATTGCGCTCCTTGGTTTTCTTAATATGTAAATATTTGAGTTTTATTGTGAAACAATTTTATTCCAAAGCGCAACTCGGTGTATTTGCATATTACCGGTGGATGTTTTTTTTATGCAAATAATACTTATATATAAATATGCATTCAAAAGCAATTTTAAATCCAGAGATTATTACAGTTGCAGTAACTCGATGAAGGTTTTCTTTTTAAAACCCTGATTTGAAAATTGTGAAATATTTTATTTAGTAATGTCAGGTTTTCAGTTAAGCTACAATGTCCAAATATTTAAGTAATTTCAATGACGTGTCACCTTCCGAAAATACAATATTGGCGCAAGCATTTTGACTTCGTAATTGTAAAACTACACAGGCGAGTAAAACAGAGTGATGTTTTTCCGTGGCTCAAGCACGCTCAGCTAAAGACTGAAATAAAGTTCAGAATACCTCCGAGAGGTGTTAAAAGTGTTGTACTTATTCTTAAAATCATCTGGTGTTGTGGGAAATTCAGTCCTCCGGTTTTTAGAACAGGTTTAAGATCGGTTTTCCCACCAAGGTCTTTTTTATTCGAAAGTTTGTTTCCACTGTTTCCAAGTTTTTCCTTACCTTGATTATTATATCTTATTTCAAAATAATACCTTGAAAAAAAAAATGAACCAATAGAGCAACTCTCTCTAGTAATCACTCTTACATGGGGAAGCATGGATCAGCTTAAAAAAAAGCTAAGGATAGGATCTCCCTCAAGTCCCTAAAATCGGGGAATTCACTGCTTATCCATTTTAAGCCCGGTTCAGACGCCGTACTTCAGCCGAGCCGAATCGAATTCGGCTCATGAATCGAGTTCATGTGAAGTCATTACAGCGTCTAAATCAATTCGGAACGGCTGATTTAATTTAGATCAATTAATCCCGCCTGACTCAGCCGGGAAGAACGGCTGCAGACCCGCTTTGATCATAGTTAGTAGCTTTGATTCAGACGCCGTACTTCACATGTGCTGAATCAAATGCATAACTTGAATTATTTTAAAGTATTTTTCTTGCTGTTTTTACATGTGATCATGTGCAAAGGAGTGTTGCAGAAGAAAAATGGGGGATTGAAGGGCCGAGCAAAACAGATAGACAGATATTGAATGGGTGCCCTATTCTACGCCTTTTGAACTGACACTGATTCTTCGCTCTGTCGGTTCCCAGTTTAGGCATTATGAAGTTGTCCTCTGCGTCAACAACGTCCCTTCCCGCCTCTTTTGTGTATCGCTCGCAAAAAGCGACGCTTTTACCATCATGGTGATATTTGTTTCTTCAAAAAATTTAACATTTATTGCATATTGGAATTTCACATTTCAAGCACGAAACACTTACTGATCAACTGCCGGACTTTATTTAGGTACTTCTTTAAAGTGCGCCTAAACCCAAAAAATGTTTTTCGCTTAACGAAATAAGCCTGCGAAATTTGCAAGAGAGTATCGCGCTTCATACATTCCTCATACAACACACCTAGTCGGCATATTTCGGACAATATCGACGACAACCTTCCCAAACAAGTGAAAATGTGTGAAATGCAGACTTTCGCGTTCTCGATTTGACGTCACATTACCCGCTAGAGCCATTCCTCTTTAAACTCGGTCGTGGGGCAAGATGGCGGCTGATTTTCCGTATTTTGACTGGGCACAGAAAATTAAAGATTTGAGCAAATAAAAAAATTTTTGCACAGAAATACTCCAAAAAATTAGCTTATTTCGTTAAGCGAAAAAAAATTTTTGGGTTTAGGTGCACTTTAAAGAAGTGACCATGATAAAATACTTAAAACTTCCTTACAACGACCATGCCATACAATTTAACTTTCGTCATTTATAACATTTGTCAGATTTGTTACTTTAAACTGCGCCGGCCCCGGCCACAAATTTTCTTGAGTTAATTAATTTCGGCCGAAATAAGTTCGGGGTCTGAATCAATTCAGCCAGGATTACTGACTAATTTAGGTCGGCCTAAAGTTGAATTCGATTCGGCTCGGCTGAAGTACGGCGTCTAAACTGGGCCTTAGACTCTTGCGTCCACCTTCGGACACTTGTTTCCCTTTCCATATGGTTCTATCCGCTTTCGGCCGATAGCAGATTTTTCTCAGAGACCTAAACCGTTTTTGAAAGTTTTTTTCCGAATTCGGATTATCGCTATGTGGACGATGCGCAACCATTTTGAACTTCCTTTTCTCTGTTTTTCAGTGTTTTTTAGTTTTTTTCTTTGTTGTTTTTTTGTTTGTTTTTGTTTGTTTGTTTTTGTTCTTTTTGTTTTCAGTCTGTTTTCCCCTGCTTTTTTCATTCCTTTTTACTTACATTTGGTCTTGCTTTTGTAGAGTTACCGGTCTGGTTTAAGAACCATCACAGAACAGTTTGCAGCAATTGTTCCCCTTTTTCTTGTTTTTTTTTTTTTTTATTTTTTATCTTAATTAAAATTATATGATACTCAGCTGAGAAGAACACTTGAGAAGCAAATGCTGCAAACTTTTCTGCGATGAGTTTTAAACTAGCCCAGCAATTTAAATTATTTGCAGTTGCTAGTTGGAAATAAGCTTCAAATAAACTTAAACAATTTTCAATCTGCAGTACTATGTTGTGTACTATGAAGTTAAGGATAGTTAGTCATCTGATTACAGATGAAATACAAAAAACTTTAAAACTTAAAGATAACAAAAACCGATTGCGGTATCTTACCACCTTTACGTAGATGTTAATTCCCAACATGACCTCTGTTCGGTAGATGTTTATGATACTTGCATGGATACAACGTCGAATACAACAAATATGCGATTAATTTGTACGAAACTTACTGAAATTTACACTTGGAAATGAATAAGTCGAACTCCATCGTAAAGTACATGAATATAACCCAGACCGCCAAATTACCTTGCATTTGTACCTTGACGCGACCGAAAAGGAGACTGGGGAAAGTGTTTTTGTATTGCACGACAAGATGGCGGACAAGTTAAAGAGGAAAGCTGAAGTTGGGTTTGCTAAAAAACAGCTCGAGAAACATGGCTGGGCCGAAGGTAGGCAAAATACTAAATAATTCAATGATTTCAGTCGACAGTTAGCATGACTGAACTCATAAATATCGTCAACACACTGAAATGGTTTGTGCGCATGGACCGAGAACTCTCACACGTGGATCATGGACAGAACACAAGGGAATCCTGTTGTAAAGATATTTTGACAAGCTTACGGCATTCTAAAAGCATTCCTGTTACTTTAGACTTTCTGTTAGTTATGATAATGCCAGTTCAACCTTTTAAATAGGTGAAGAAACGATCCTTTACTAATTTGGCGTTGTTCATTCAAATTATGTAATTTTCATTTGCTCATATGTATGGCGTAACGTGAAACGTTTGCAGTCTCCAGAACATTACTTAATGTGCTTTTTTTGCATATTTTCACTTATTTTTGAGAGCTTTTTAAATGAAGATTCTTAGTTTTCTCACTTTCTTCGGACTGAAACTTATATAAGAGATTGATTAGTGTCAGAAAATGATAAAGTATCTTTCATAGCTCGAATTTAGGAGATTAATGATTGTAAGTCTTCTAGCCTTTGGATTTTTGCCTTTTTTTTGTAGGAAAAGGTCTAGGGAAAGAGGAAAGTGGGATTTCTAAAGCAATCAAAGTCAATATTAAAACTGATACTGCTGGGGTAAGGCACTCGTATCAGCTGTCTTTAGTTACTATATTTAGTTCATCTCTCATCTGTTTGGTGAGAATCTTGTGAATGGATGTATACCACAGGGCCCACAGAAATGCAAAACATCTCAAACCTTTGTCTGTATTGAAATCTAAAAACACCAGACTTAAATTTATTATCATTAGCAATAAAACAGAACATTCCTAATTGTGTATGGGTGTGTGAAGCTTTGGTTCAGAATTTTATGAAAATTCTTTTTTTTAACTTTGGCTTTTACCAAAAAAGGATGAGGTTGAAATTTACCAACACCCACTGAAAAGACTCCTAGGAGGTCTAAATGCAGAACAACCCAACACAGTACTTGCTTATACTTTTTAACCCTATAACTCCTAGACATGATTAACATGTAACTTCTTCCACATGCATGCATTATCCTGCAAACATGTGTAGAGAATATTCAAACTTATCAGGAAGAAGTTGTTGTCTTTGTCCAACACCAAATCATTGTTACTAATTTACAAGGAAATGTGTAGCAGCCAGAGGGGAAAATTAAAAATAAGATTTTGGGAGTTGCTCGTAAAGGGATAAAATATTCCATCCATGGTTTCCTCTTTTTTTTTGCAACTGGAAAGCAATAGTGAACATATAGTCTTAATGAGCAGTGAAATAGTCTTCTTAAGAGAGTGTTTCTAATTAAAGGGTATTCACCCGAAAAAACCTTGCTTTTTTTTTCACAGCAGAGTTTTTTAACTTCTCACTCTGTTTTAAGACAGATACTTATTTAGTTTTCTCATAAATTTTTTTTGTGCAATGAGGTTGGGTATGATGCCGGTGATCAGTTTAGTTTTCATTGGTGGGATCATGTCTTCAACAAAACAGCAAAGAGCATAGTGGTACAGGAGAGTGGCGTAAGTATGTAAGTATGCCTGTCTGATGCAATGTCATTTTCCAGCATGGAACAAAAGACTCAATCTTCTTGTCTTTCACATCAACACTTAGTAAGCCCAGGATGATGTACAATTTTTCTGTAATTTTAGTGTAAAAAGATGGTGAAGGATTTCTTGATGTTTGCTTCAGGCTCATTATCATCTTTGATGGTTACAGAAATTTCACCCAAAATTTCAACCCATCAGATACAAAAGCCAAAACCAATTACATGGTTTGACTTGTCAATCCACATTTAATGTTTCATATGGTAATTTTTGTCTGTTTGGTCTGAGTTCACTCGGTTTCCTTCTGATATAATCCCCCGTGCTCATTAGGGACAGCAAGGTCTCAATATGATTTTAGTTTTTTGACAATCAAATGAAAAGCGCTCTTTAAGGTATAGTAGTTGGATTTTTAACTTATCGAAGCTATTTTTGCTTCTCTGGGAGAGTTTCATTACCACTTTACTCCTTTAAAAGAGGCAATATGTCAATATTTTAAAACAGAATGGGAAGAGATGAAAGAAAAAAACTGTAAAATTACTCGTCATGACTTTGAAATGGATGAGATTGCTAACATGCTAAATGTAGCAGGACAGAATCATTTTACCTCACTGTCTGACAAAAGCTAGTGGTGTAGTAGTTTAAACATCATGATTTTCAATAAGTTTAGACATAATATCATGAGGCAAATGACTAAACATTCATTTAAATCTATGAACCACAATGAAAAAAAAACATGTGGTATAAGAGATGTGACTGTGTATCATTTTTTTTTTTTACATGGTACAGGATGGAGTAGAAGTAGTAAAGTCTGGTAAAGAATCGTGTGTGATCAGTAATAAAAGACCAAGCAAGAATTCTAACAAGCCACTGTTATATGGCAGATTTGTCAAGGTATTTAATACTCTTTTTGAATATTTAACAATTATTTGCCAAAAGTGAAGTGAATATTGTTAAATAGTTCTTGAGATCAAGTTGAGGGAATAACTCACCAATGTTGACTTAGCCTGAGGTGAATAATTGTTTTCAGTACAATTGCTCTTACTAGTGCTCTTGAATTCTGTTGTAAATTACATATGTAAAGAAAGTATTGCACATATTTTGTTACAATTGTGTTGATTACTCATACCAAGATAAACAGGCAGTTTTAACAGGGTTTTTTAACTCAATCAGCAAAAACTCCCTGCAGTGCCCCACCAAACTCAGTAGCATCTTTTGTGCTCTTTTTCAATCTAATTTTTTATTTAGTTCTTATTAACCGAGTGGGAGGTCTGTATGGGAGAATCTTGACCGAGGTCGCAAATACAGACCAAACACAGTGAGGTCTGTACCAGCGACCGAGGTCAAGATTCTCCCATACAGACCAACCTAGCTCGGTTAATAAGATGTTTAATTATAGGGCTGTGTCTTGTATGCCAATTTTGTATATTCTTTGTACCTTTTTTTTTCTTCTAGACCGGTCTAGATGCCGGTCTAGATGGGAAAATCTATACCACTTTCAATATTGATTTCAGCCAATCAAATTTGTGAATTCGGTAGTTCCCAGTCCTTGTGAGACACAGCCATATAATAAATCACATTTATTACTTCCTCACAAACATTGACAAAATGCAGGGCAGCCATTTTGTGAGTGTAATTTCTCTCGACCACGTCAAAGCATGGCCAACTACACAAGAAGGGGGTTTCAGTCACTTTTTCGTTATTAACCTTGTCACTTCCAGGATCATTTTAGCAATTCTCCTCACTGTCTCTTGCACAGTTCTTATGATGTTACTCTGAAGAATTTGTTGTTGTGGTCTGCTTGATATTGTATTGGCATTGTAAGGAGAAATTCTGTCTTGGTCATTTATGTGACTTAAAGGGGATAAGGGAATGCCAATGGTGTGATAAGCGGCTGTGCCCACAAAAGGGGCCAGAAGGTGAAATCCAAGCACTAAAGCCTGCTCGCGCAGGCTGAACAGAGGGCAGTAAGAGGTCTTACTAGTCTAAGATATGGGTTAAATATCAGATCATCATCAAAAAAGCTCTTGCAAATACATTTATTTCCCAGTGGCCTTTCTTACTAATGCACCCGATAACAAATATTGTTTTGCCTCAGTTGGTTATCATTCATTCATTTTTTCTTTCTTTCTGTTCAGGCTTCCAGTCAAAATCCAAAAAGAGCACTGTCTGACTCTGATGAAGACACAGATGAAGAACGTGATTTCTCAAATTTGTATGCTAACTTTATTCATGTTCCATTCTCATTAAGAATGCCTCCTAACTTTCTACTTTGTCATTCTTCCTTGAAGTTCCAGCCCAGCAGATGTTTTTCTTTTTTATATATCTTCTTTTCATTTATAAGTTTTCAAATTAACTTGACTTCATAAACATGTGCAGTATATATGCACCCATCAGTTCAAAGCTTTGCCATCCCCCCTCCCCTGAAAACCCACGTCTCCGTCGTACGTACCTGTGTCCAGGGTGTGGGAAATTTGAACCTTGCCTAGGTGCAGTGGGGTATTTGAACCAGAAGTGTCAGCGTAATACATGTGTTTAAGTGAAGGAGTTTAAAGGAAAAGGGTCTGCTTTCTTGTGCTAATGGCTTAGAAAGACAGTTTACACAACATAGATTGGTGCTTACACGAAAAAAACCCAACAGCAGTACCCTTAACTAATACGTGACTTTGCAAGATCCTACAGCAAAGCGCATAGTGACCAGTTGTCAGCTACTTTTGACAATCCTACCAATCCCATTTTATAATTATTTAACAATTGGTTCATGCTTTAGCTTGCACTGTCGAGTTATGGAGCACGCGAGAAGTTTGGAGAGCACGAAAGAAGCGAAAGAGTTGCCCGAGGCGATAGCCTCGGGCAACTCCAGCTTCTTGAGTGCTCTCCAAACTTCCCACGTGCTCCATAACTCGATAGTGCACAGCTGAAAGCATGAACCAATTGTTTTAGAACATAGCCGGTGGAATTGTGCATCAAATACGACGCGAAAAACGGACAACAATATCAGTTGAAGCGAATCGTGACGGCGCTGATGCCGAGTCTCCTTTTCCTTTGTTTTTCTCTTTTTCTGCCTCATTTAAGAACTCTAGCCCATGGGAAAAGGTCGAAACATTGTCTTCGTTTTCGGACTAGCAGGCCGAGTTTCTGTTTGTATCCATTATTGTCGCGAAATGTATTATTTTTCCCCGCGCTAACAATGGCCACTCGCGCGAAAAAAAAAATTTCTGGCGAAATCGGATTTGCTGACGCTATCAGAGTGCATTATCGGGATTTTGAGCACGCTTACGTATAATGAATTTGATTGCGCGACTCTGCTAGCTATGTTCTAATATTATTTTGCAATCCTAATTATTCATTCTTGTGATTTCTTTTAATACTCTTAGAAGCACAGAGGATAAAGTGTTTCAAGCATGTGGCGGTCGAACAGCTCACAAGTAAGGGAGACATTTAGAATAAAGCTTGGGCTTGTTAAAATTGTTTTTTTCACAAATATACTACTAATATTCAACGGGCGTTACAACTTAGGCCGGCGACACACTTGGCGACTTTTGAATACGCAGATCTTTGTGATCGGCTGAATCGCCGGGTGTGCCCAGTGCAGCGATCGGGATTTTGGCCGTTTACCGCGATCAGGGTATAAAATCGCCCGTGTCGTGCCCGTCAGATATCAGCGATTTTCGCGGGCGGCGTTATTCGCCGTGATTGGTGAATAACATCGCCAAGTGTGTCACCAGCTTTAGGCTTTAATTAATGAAATACTATAGACTGTTGCCAGGAGTTTAAAGGAGCTTATTGTTGTAAAAAGTCAATGTTTAGGCCTGAAGGCTAGAGAACAGGATCCTGCAGGGACCAAGTTCAATCTTGTCAAAGCCTTAACCCTTCTATTACCAGGATCTGGTTGTTAACTCTCCCCTCCAGCTGCCACACTTTCCCTTGTAAATTAGTTACAAGAATTTGGTGTTCAATCAAGGTAACAACTTCTCCCTGATAAGTTTGAGTATTCTCACGATCCGTTTGCTGGATAATGTATGTATATTGTAGGGAGAAGTTCCAGGTAAATATTGTATTGTATTGTATTGTAATCTTTATTTAGACACGATCAATTCATCAGCCTATAAAAATACATATCACATACGCTAAGATATTTAAAATTAAAACTACATACTATAACACTAAAGCTGTTTTCCGTGAATGCCGTGCGTTAGACTTAAAAAATGTCATTGATCTTACGTTTAAATAACCCCAGAGACTCTGTGTTCCTTATATCGCGTGGTAAACTGTTCCATAATGTGGCGCCATTGTAGCTAAAGCTTTTTCTGTAATAATTAGTGCGCGGTAGTGGAACATTAAGCTTATTTTCAGATTCCCTGAGGTCATAAGCAGAGTCACGCCACGTAAACTTTGAATATAGATACCTTGGAGCTAGCCCGTGCAGACATCTAAACATCATGGTGGCTTTATGGATTTCCGGCTGGCGTGCAAGATTTTTCCACCCTAAAAACTCGAGTAGCTCAGTTGCATCAGCATCATAGTTAGAGAATGTCAACACACGGGCTGCTCTATTCTGCAATTTCTGCAGTTTGTCTCGTAGCGTTTTCCCACAGCTACCCCAAACAATGTCACAGTAATCAAAGTGAGGTTTTACTAAAGCTTGGTAGATGAGATGTAAGGTTGATGCTGGGATCAGGTGCCTAATTCGCTTTAGGGCCCCGATACCAGAGGCGATCTTTTTCGTTAGTTTTTCGATGTGACTATGCCAATCGAGTTTATCGTCTATTATTACACCAAGCGATTTTGTAGCTGAAACCTGGCTCACTTGAGTATTGTTCATTCTAATTGTTGGTGAAGCTGTGAGAGTATTCAGTCTCTGCCTCGACCCTATTAGCATGAATTCGGTTTTAGTCATGTTCAACGTGAGTTTGTTCGCTTGTAGCCAGTTGAAGACGTTTTCTAGGTCTTCATTTAGACAAAACTGAACGTTCTCAAGATTGCTTCCCGCATATGTGAGGTGCGTGTCATCGGCATAGCGACCCGTTGACAGAGCATTTTTGTGTTCGGTTTTCCAAATATGACTGAAACCATCTGAAAGATTTTCCATGTATACCATAATAGTTTAGTTTCGATAGAAGGATTTGATGATCAACAGTGTCAAAAGCTTTTTTCAAATCTAGAAAAATGACTCCATTGATTTTCTCGTTATCAATATTATATGCCCAAGAATCTGTCGCTTCCAACAAAGCTGTTACAGTTGAATGATTAGCACGAAACCCTGATTGGTTTTGACATAAAATATCGTGCTCTTCCAAATAGGCATATAACTGTTCATAAACTATCCTTTCAAACACCTTCGCCATTATTGGAATCACCGATATTGGGCGGTAATTGTTAGCATCACCGCGGTCACCTTGTTTATAAAGAGGGGTAATCCTTGCATATTTCCAGTCGTCTGGGAACGTCCCTTGGCTAATAGATTGATTGAAAATATCACGTATCGGCACACGAATGAGATCAGCACATTCCCTGATAAGCCTAGCAGATATTTTGTCAAGGCCTGTTGCCTTTGACTTGTCTAGTTTATTTAAAAGTGAAAATACTTTAGTTGGATTGGTGGGTTGGAGCTTAAACCGTTTATCTGTTGCGGTAAGATATCTTTGATAGCTACCACTATCACAATTTATCTCACTGGCAAGTTTTGGACCAATATTAGCAAAGGGGTTATTGAATTCGTTTGATAGCTCCAACGGATTAGTTATCGTTAATCCGTTCACTTTTAGTGACGCCACTGGCGTTTTCCCAGATTTTCGAGAAGTTAGCTCGTTTATAGTCTGCCAGGTCTTTCGGGAGTCGCTGGTTTGCTTATTAAAACTATTTTGGTAATAAGCTTGCTTAGCTGAGCGTATTTGCTTATTGACTATATTTCTTTGTTTCTTAAATAATGCCCAATCGTTAGGATCATTTGTCTTGCCAGCTTTGATTTTTAATATGTCTCTATTATGCATAAGGTCTTTCAATTCAGAGGTAATCCACGGAGAACTCCGTGAACGAACGCGCATCGTTTTCAGTGGGGCATGTTTGTCAGCGATAGCCAGAAATGTACATTTCCATTGCTGCCACATCACGTTTGGGTTGGAAGACTCGTATACATTATCCCAACATTGAGATAGAATATCATAACGAAACTTTTGGCGATCGAAATTTCGGAAATTTCTGTATGTAATAGAATTATGTCCGTTAGACATCCCATTCAGGGAAAGTTTTCTATATACATACACCATGCTATGATCACTTATTCCGATATGACAAACTCCCGAACATGCAATCTTATCCGAGCAGTTGGTATAGATTAAATCAATTAGAGTTGATGAGGTGGGTGTTATCCTCGTCGGTTCAGAGATAAGCTGCTCGAGTCCGTAGACATCAGCAATACTCCTTAATTTGGATGTGTTATTGTCATATCGAGTCGTGATCATGTCACAGTTCTTGTCTCCCAGTACAAAAAATTCTACATTTTCACTATCCAATCTCCCAATTAGGGATTCAAAAGGTGAAAAAATGCCAATAGGAGAGTCAGGTGGTCTGTACCAAGTAACAATCACAAAAGATTTTGAATTTGGCTTATGGATTTCCAAGCAAAGATTTTCTAGTGTATCCATGTGTAGGTCATTTCGTACTGTAAAGTTGATTGAAGTTTTTACATAGAAGCATACCCCTCCGCCGCATTTTGTTAGTCTATCGCGGCGAACTATTTCGTATCCCGGAATATGAACTTCTTGATCTCGAATACTCTCGTTCAGTTTCGTTTTATTTATGGAAACAATATCGATATCATTATTTGCTAATATGATTCTTAATTCGTCTATATGAGTAATTAATTGATTAATATTGAGTGATGCCATTCTAAAACCGCGCAAAGGAGGCAATATTGAGACAGATTTTTCGGCCTTTTGGTTGTTTAATTGATCCCGCACGGCATTGACGGACAGCACATTATCTCATTCTAGGTGCGATTTAAAATTATTATAAAACTGCTCATTACCTTTAAAATTTAAGTGCAGTCCACCTTTGTTGAGTCCACTATGAGATATGTTCTCATGATGGATTAATTTCCATCCATTTTGATGGCAGAACTTCTTTAGATGCTTGTTGGCTGTTTTCACTGCCTGGTCCAGCTTATCTTTTCTGCATACAAGCTCCGACAGCGTAACTGTAGTATCGCAGGTGCTCTCGATCTGTCTCGCGAGATCCACAATCGATTCCGCAACAGCCTTTGGTTCCCTGGTTTTAAGATCATTAGTCCCAATGTGTAAAATCACTTCATTGGGCGAAGATTCCAGATTTGGCTTGAGATAGTGATTCATGGCCATTGTCGTAGCGCCCGAGAAAGGCTTGACTATAACCCTGTGGCCAACTGCTTTTCCCAGATCTTTTCCAGGTATTCTTGAGATCATCGAATCTCCTATGCGCAGGGTTGTGCGCTCTTTTGGTTGTTTTTCGGGTTCGGATTCTTTTCCTGTCAGGGTGTTATTAGGACCTCCTTTACCTTTCGATTTCTTTCTTTTGTTCTTTGATTTCACAATGAAGCCTTGTTCTTTGTTGGCGCAAGGTGTTGACTCATCCATATTTTGGACAATGGTATGTTCGTTAGAGGTGTTACTCATTGAACGGCATTGAGTAGCTGCTTCTCTGGATACGATTTGCAATGCAAAACTTAAAGAATCGCGTTCTTGGACTAACTTTTTATTCTCTTCCTTCAAAGATAGAATTATCTCCCTAAGTCGAGAATTTTCGGATCTCAGGTCTTCCTCATTAGGTTTCTCTTTTATATGAGCCCATATGTTCAGCACTTCAGATTTCAGACAGTCTAACTCCTCTTGTACTGATTTGGCATTCTTGTTAAACGCCGGAGTAGAAGCTTCTTCATTCACGGGAATAACTGAGTCGTCATCAGCCGGTATCTGGAGTAGCTTCTTCAGTTTGGCTTTCACTGCTTTTGTATCCGGACCTTGGACTTGAAGGGTACCGGTACTGTTAAATAAAACCAGCGTGATTGTCTTCGACTTCAAAGAACTAGACCTTTCAGAGGGACTCGCGGTTGCAGAAACTTCCAAATTTAGGACTTTCGAACAAAATTCCTGAAGTTGTGTTAGGCTCCCTTTCCACTTGAATAGACTTTGTTTGTCGTCCCAATGTAGATATTGGTTTAAGGGAGATGAAGAAGGTTCAGTGGCAACAAATTCGGCGGAATTCGTGGAGCCTTCAGATACACGTCCGCACGCCATCATGCAATGGTCCGCAAAATCACTTCTGGGAGTTGAAGGGTTAAGTTTTTCAGGATTCTTTTAAGACCTCGTTCGAACTTCAGGGTTCCTTTTCACAATAACTACATCTTGAAGTTTTCTTTGGTTGCAAGTTGATGGTAAAGGGTGTAACCGAGGAATCTATGAGGCCATGGCCCTCCCCTCCCCTCCCCTCCCCTCCCCTCCCCTATTAAAGATTCTAACGATTAAGGGACTTGCTAGAAGATTAAATTTTCGTCTACTGTCCTAGTCTTGACCAATAGAGTCCCTCCTTAGTCAAAGAAGAGACGGGAGATGTGTTGAGCGATTTGATGATGATTATGGGGGGCGAACTAAGCCGCACATGCGCGGTATATCACGGTTTAAAAAAACTCATCTTACATGTGTCATATCCTCAGAGCTGCTCGACATGGTTTTCGGCTGAATGGCAAACTCCAGCGAGTCTTGGAACAGGACAAGATAGCCATGGCAGCAAACAGGTGATTAGATGTTGCGTAAGCGTGCGCATTAATTTGAATTAACGAGAACAAATTGAGACGGTAAATTTGAAGTGTAACGAACATGCATGCGCGAATACTAGACCACTTTACTGCGGATGCCTCAGAGACGAAAAGGACAGTGGGAAGAGTTTTCGTCCGCAACATTAAATTTGAATCGCTGAAACAGTTGCTCTCATTCACCCTGATGATGACCTAGTGTCGAAAGCATTTGGTTTTTACTTTTTAAAATATATTTTTGCCTTGTAAATAGGTCAGTTGCTTTCTAATTAATCGGTTTCGGAAAAAAAAAAAAACTCGCAGAAAGCAATTTACCTGTGCTTAAGATCTTTATTGGGAGTGTATCACTTTAATTTAGATTGGAAAAATGATCCTAGACTGTATTGCTCAGCGTAGGATACATGCCCATAACTTTCAACCCGTCAGATTTAAAACTAAAACCGACCGCAAATTTTCGTATTCTTACGTAATAAAGAAGCAATTCAGAGAATAAACAGTGCGCAATACTCTAGCGTAAGAAATAGACTAGAGAAGAAACAATGCGCGAGATTCTTGGGTAATAAACAAACAAACAAACCAGAGAAGAAACAGTGAGTGAGATTCTTGCTTTACAAACAAACAAATCAGATAAGTAAGTGTGCGTGAGACTCTTGCATAACAAACAAACAAACCAACCAGAGAAGAAACAGTGCGTCAGATTCTTGCGTAACAAACAAAGGAATCAGAAAATAAACAGTGCGCAAGTTTCTCGCGTAACAACAAACAAACCAGAGAGGAACAGTGCGCGAGATTCTTACACTACAAGCAAACATTCCAGAGAAGACACGGTGCGCGTAATTCTTGCGTAACAAATCAAAAGAAACTAGAGAACACAAAGCAGGCGAGATTCCTCTGTAACAACCGAACAAGCTAGATAACAAGCTTTGAAAGATACATGCATAGCTTCGAACAGACTAGAAAAGAAACAATGCGTTAGATACTTTCAAAACAATCAAACGCTCTGGACCGATCTAAAGCCTCGCTTTTAATTCTTGGGTTTAAGCCATTCATTTGAGATTCCCTGGTGCAATTATCAGCTTCTAGTTTTACTTACCCTTCTTGATTGGCCGGTTTGAATTGTGCGATTTTCATTCGAAATTTTTGCTCGTTGTGTGAACATCTCTTAACCTACCCCATTTTTGCGTTTCCTTTTTTAGCTGTGAAAGTACTGCAGAGGAGAGTTGTGTCCCGAACGTTTATGCAAAGGAGAATTGCAGGGAACAGCCAGTTAAGGAAAAGAAAAACAAGAAGTCGAAGAAAAAAGAAAAAGAAGACCGTAAAGGTAGAAAGAGAAAGAGGAAATACAGGGGAACAAGTGACGGACAGAATCGTACGGACGAGCGTGATACTAATGAAGGCGATACGGACCACAAGCAAACAAAAAAGAAGAAAAAGAAGACAGAAAAGTAAATAGATAGTGCAATATTCATTTACAACTGTCTATGCTGGTCGGAACTGTACCAACCCGCACAGTACTGTCCGAAATGGGAATAAACCATTCAAAATCAGACAGAACAGTTTGAAATTACAAGAAACCTCGCGAAACTAAGTGGAAGCGTTCTAAAGAAGGTGAAAGTACGCAATGGGAACCCCTCTACAATTAAATAGAACTTCTGAAATCGGACAGAACAAACTGGAGTCGAACATAAAGAAAACGCAATTTGAGTGGAAAAGAACTTACCAAAGCAAAAGGGATGAACATTTGAAAGGGAAATGAAGGTAATTCTTGAAGAGAGAGAAGATTGTCCTAAATATCAAAGAATTCGTAAAACCAGACGATCAATCGATGTCTTTAATTCCTTGAACTAATTCGATTCACAGAAATAACGGCTTGAAACAGTTTACACGTGTTGGAGATCTCATCGGTTAATCGGTATATTTTTCTGCTTAGTCATTGTGATTTCTTGGATTTTGCATCTGCCACACTCCATCGAAAAGTCCTGTAAGTCAGTCAGTAACTAACTTTGTTTGGGTGTAAACAGGAAGTCCTGATACATTTTCCACAATCGCGAAAGGAATGGAACTTGGTTCGAGGCAAAAGATTACAAACTGTAATCTGGTGGTTTGAGTTAATAAGTACATTGAAGTTCGCGGTAGTTGTCTGGCATTTCAATTACAGGGTAAGGTCTAACATGTAACAACATCCCGTACACAATGATTTTAGGCACCGCCTTAGTATAAGCCACAATGACAAATGCCGCCGACGAAGATCGCGGGCTCAGTGTATCCTCGAAGAATTGCCCGTGTTCAGCCAACCACTGACTATGGTTTCAGTGCATGTGACTCTCCCCCTGCTGTTATCTGTGGGGTGGTCCGTGAGGTCTAAAAAAGTTCTTGAGCTGAGGTGGAAAGGCTAGTGACCTCTGAGGTGGCAACAAGCTTTGCTCTCGAGGTGAACCACCGGAACCAAACTGGAACGTCAGGGAAATTGTTGACGGAGCTGCACCTTAAAAAGTACACAACAGGACATTTTGTTTAAGCAAGCTTTCCTCTTGCAAACAATCGCTTTCGAAGGTTTAACCATACAGTTTTAGTAATTTTAACCACTTTATCTGTTCGGAGACAGCTGCGTGATCTCAGTAATAAGATTGGCCTCGTTTTGCAGCCAGTTTTTGTAAGCAAGAAATTAGAACAAGACCTAAAACCTGAAGAACCCAAGCCGTCAATTGTTAATCAGCGATGCGTTGTTTAGCATTTTGTATGTGATCTGTGCGATGCAGATTATGTCGGCTATACGGCCCGACACCTTTTTCAATGTGTCGCTGAACACAAAAATTCGGCAATTGGTAAGCATTTTCATGAAGCGCACGGTAGGGGGGATCGTTTGAATGATAGTCATTTTAAGATTCTGAGAAAGTGTCAAAGCAAATTTGATTGTTTAGTGTTTGAAATGCTTTTTATTAGAAATTCAAACCTAATCTGAACGTGCAAACGGACTCCATACGTGCTAAACTTTTTGTTTAACCCGCAAATTATTTTCTCTTATTGTTCGTTTTTAGTATTTATAGAACTTATTTTTATACATTCTTGACTTGATAAGGAAGTTATGTTAACGTAGAAACGTCGTCGATTTTAGCTTTCTATACCTTTTTATCGTTTTTAAATTTTACAATGTTATCAAGCAACGTTTTGTCGCAAGTTTTTATCGTCAAATGTTAACCACTTTTACTTATAAAATTGTCAGTGCTAAAATTTTTTTTTTTATCTGAATTTGGAAGTAATTGTAAACACACATTACGATCGAGTCATTGACAACGCACAAAACACAGAGCTTCAAGTTTCATGCCGAAGACAATTGTTAAAGAACAGCAATGTTTGCTTTAGACGGCGAGGCAGTGATACTTGTAAATAACTTCAGAGAGCTCCCCGAACCTATCGTCCACCAATCAGCTTCCGGTGCTCAGTTACTGGCCCCGGTTGTTCTAAGGTTGGATAACGGTATCCACCGGATAAATGCTTATCCGGTGGATAGCGCAAGCCGTTTTGCTCTCACTTATCTGCTAGATTTAACAATTATTTGCCTCGGGTTCGGTGAGTATCGTCGAATAATCCCCGAGACGAAGTCGAGGGGATTATTCAACAATATTCACCGAACCTGAGGCGAATAATTGTTTTAGTATAATTTCAGAACTGAACAACAGAGAAATTTCTAAAATCATAACATTTATTAACATTTTATTTTAACATTTTACATAAACCGTATGGAGCGGTTTATATAGCGTCATGTAAGGAACCGCTCGACCAATCGGATTGCTGGAAATTCTTTGCTTAGCTCTGAAATTATACTAAAGCGATTTATCCGTTGGAAAGCGTTATCCGCCCTTTATACAACTGGGCCCTGAACTTAAGAAAACTCGCAGTGACGGATGCTTAAAAACACTTTGTCCATGTATATCGAAATTCACTACCTGAGTCTTGATTTCTGGTGGGACTTCGAGATGCTTTATTGAGTGAACCGGTCCTCTTCAAGTCACCATTTGGAGGTGCCTCCTCTCCCAGCCCCTTTCCAATTTGGACTATACCTAAATTGAAGATTAATTTGTTGTTAGCGGTACCCGCACAGGTCATTGCACCATAATGGGTAAGACAAAGATGAACAGCTAATAAACTGGGAGGTAAGCATAAGGACTAGAAAAATTTAGACACAGCCGCAGCAATTGAAAATGCGTTTGCAGGATTAGATAGTCTAACTCTTTTTGTGGCAAACGATGGCCAGGTGTACTGCTGCAGGCCCTGGATGGGATTTTTGTCGTAAAATAGGTTCTCTCCAGATAATTACGTTTCCATGGCTTTGCTAGTATCCAGCTTCATTTTTTCTGATGCATCTCGGCAGGCGCGAATCTTAATTCTTCGAATATTATTGCGCTCGTAACCGGGCCAGCTTTGAACAATACGGACCACGGACCGGAATTTTTCCGCGCGGTTTTTAGAAAAATGAATAGTTCTTCTTCGAGAACTTCTTTCTTATCTTACCGGGAGAAACAACTGGAGACTGGGACTTCCTGCCATGTTTTCCAGTCACAAAGCCAACATTTCGGATACAGTTGTCTTCCCATGGGATTAAACCAGTCGCCATGGTGACACCGTTCAACACATCTCTCATCCTCTGCGAGCTGTCAAATGGAGCATGCTCAGTAGCGAAAGAAGTGTCACCTTTCTCGCTCTCACTGCTGCTTTCTACAGGCTGCGAAAGTAAAATAAGTCAAAAGGGTTGGTAACTATTACAAACTTTGACACAGTTACTCAAATTGTAATTTCTTTCCATCCTGACGTCCATCTACGAGAAGCAGGATACCTCAAAAATAAGCACCTGGTTGCATGCGTGCATTTTACATTGATAACAATATACATGAAAAAATTTCTCAGTTCTGATTGGTTAAGATGAATGCAGTTTTCAGTTAATGCAGTGCAGAAGAGAGTTAATTCAGTGCAAAGAAGGAAACAAACCAGACATTCTGATTGGTCTGAATGATTGGTCAATGTCAAGGTCAAGGTCAATGTCACTTGCAGGGTTTGAGTAAATTATTTTTGCACGTGATGCACGCGCTTTTCTTCTGCGTAGTTATGAGAAGCTACCTTTTTTTTTTCATGTATATTATTAATAGATAATCAGATGATTTTCTCGTGCAATTTGGAATAAATAAGCACTTGTAAATGTTTTCAAAGACGACAAATTGCACTCGTGCTTATTTATTCCAAATTGCACTCGAAATCATGTGATTACCTATACGAAAAATACTATAGACCACTTGTAAAAATAATTGTAGCCTTTTAACTTCCATGAGTGACCAAGACAGAATTTCTCCTTAAAATAACTATACAATACCAAGCAGACAAGAGATGAGAATAAAGAGACGATGTAACAAATTCTCCAAACTAACATCATAAGAATTGTATGACAGACCGTAAAGAGGATTACTAATGAGATCTGGCAGTGGAAAGGTTGAGTCGCACAGACGTGATGTACTTGCGTCATTACCTTCTCATCCTCCTGATTCTGTAGAGCGCAAGTCACCAAAGTTCTGTTACAAAACAAGGTAGAAGTACATATTTACAGTTGGTATGTAATAAAACAATAACTAATTTCCAATAGCAGTGAATATTGAAAGCTGAAATGCCATCATCTCATATCTTGGTTGTTAACCGGTACCGTTTCAACTAAACTGGTCTTCATATAAGAGCCTGAGAGCAGGTCCTCATTCTCAGCGCTTCGGGACAAGTGTTTCTTCGCTGGCGAAAAGGTATGAGGCCTTGGGCAACTTGAGCCGGCGGGAGTTCTGCATAGGGTCTAGCTCTAGTGCCAGATTCCGGTCTAACCTCTCCCGACCCGTCTCCAATCTTCCCGCGGGCGGAGAAAACCGTGTCCTGCAGTGCCAATAGTGAGGCCTGGTCGCAGCCTTGCCGCAATACGGCTGAGACAACCTCGCTTTTTCCTTTGATGAAGCATCGGTAACCATTTCATCGCAGCACAAGGTATACAGAGCGTTCTCATCAAAGACGAAGTCACGCAAATATTAAAAGCTTTTGCGCAGCTATAACAAGTTTAGCGCAACGATAGCAAGTCTGTGCTATTCACGATAAAATGAAATAAATCATATTTTGACCTGTGGATTATTCACATATGAAGAGATGATCCGCATACGGGAACTGAAAATTGTAGAGAAGAAACCTAAAAGAATTCAGGCTTCGACGCGATTGGAACCTGTGCCTCTCAGAAAACCAACGAAGCCACGTGTTGGGAGCGGAGTAAATTTTCTCACCTGCGAGGATCATATTTTCAAGTGATTATGCATCTAAGTTTTACCAAAGCATACGAAGTCAGAGAGAAATATCCCTATATCATACCCTGAATCGTCAACATTTAAAAGCTTGCTTCTCAGCTCATTTCTGGTGGATATATCGATTGCGTCTCGCGGAGAAATGGGCGCTTTCGATCTTAGCTTCACTGGAGGTCTGTCAACAGGTACAGCCACGTACACAGGTGACTGGCGACCGGTCTTTAAAAAAGAATTGCTGCTCGTAAAGCGAGATGTGTCCATGGAAGAGGGACTGGGTTTCGCGCTTGGGGTCTAATCAAAAGAAAAAGACAGTCAATACGGACTTAATACTATGTACTTATTGACTAACTGGGAGGGCCGGATGGGAAAATATTTGGCTCGAGGTCATGACTTCCAAACCACGCTACGCTCAGTCCGTGCCTCGTGACCGAGAGCCACATATTTTCCCATCCAGGTCAATAAGCATTTTATCATATGACCACTACGTGTTGAAAATTTCAAACGAAATAGGACGCGATAGAAGGGTGCATAAAAAAGTTCTGGAATTACAGTTGTATAACTTTTAGAAAAAGGAACTTGAGATTCCTTGGAAAACACGACTTTTTTCTCTCATGTCTGTTTTCCTTAAGTTTTTGCAACAAATTAAAGCGACGTGAGGGCAGCAGGGCCGGACGGCTTTTTCTAGACAGGCTCAGGTCAACCCGTCGGCCCTGCACACGTCAGCTTGTGCTATGGTTTACTACGTGATTGCGCGAGCGGCACCGGACGGGTCACATGATAATAAGCCCTCCTGAAGTAAACGATTAACTCTTGATGCCAAAAGAGTGTTACGCTCTAGGGGAGGTAACAGTCCTAAACAAACGAAAAAGAAGCACGAGTACTAACCAAACCAGTAAGATTTCTGCTATTTTTTCCGTTGCCCGTGTATTTCTTCATGACCTTGGACCCCACTAATTGCGTGGGTTGCGCATAACTCTCCGGTGTAGTAAACTGAGTAGTCGCTGGCAGTCGAGGAGACTGGTAACCAGTTGCAGTGGATGTAACAGTTGGTGGCTCGAGTTGTTGAACTGAATCAAAGTAAACAAACAGGGATGATTTATTCTTTGCCATCTAGTAAACTAATGGTACTAAACAGAAGCTGTTTCGTTTTATAATGAGGATATAGTGAACAGAATCACCAGATACCTTCACGTTTCTTAAGTACGCGTGGCGTTCCTTCCTCCGTTTGTTGCCAGCTTGTTCCTTCAGTATCTGCCACAGACAGAGCTTTGTTTTTCGTGGATTGCTTCTGGCTGAGTTTTTTCGTTTTCCTTTCTTCCAATGAAATCTGAGACAACGACTTTCTCGATTCTTGTTCTTTCACGGGTTTCGGTTCGTACAAACGCGCCTTGAAAATAATACGACAGCAGATAAATTAACGCTTCCCCCATTTCCTTCGTAAGTTTCGTAAAAACATCTTAGTTCTTTTACAGAAACCAATATAAACATGCATTACTTTAAACACTCCACTCGGAAAATTACTATCGGATATCTTCGACTAAAAAGCGGGTAGAAATGAAAGACGCAACGATGCATGGGCGAGATAAATATGCTGTACCACTAAAAGAATTGTCACTTCCCAGGTAAAACAAATTTCTTGCTCTTCACCAAAAAAAATCAGGTTATACCGTCCTGATACAACAAAACCTCTCGTTATTCCCTGAGCCCCCAAATTTCCCTGCCCTGTTTTTTTTTTTGGAGGGGGGACTTTCTAAAAATGGTGTTTAGGTTGGTAATTGGGAAAAAAGAGGATTTAATCTAGGAAGAGCTGCATCAGCTTTACTAAATCTCTTCTAATAACCCTATTTGGAGATAGTTGCCAGTCAAAGGATGTGTACCTTAGTACTTGACAAACAATCCCTTTTAGGTTGCCATGGAAAATACGGATATGGTTGCACGGGAGTCCTGGGTCTGAGTAGAGGCGTTGGCTGGACCACAGGCTCCTGTCTTTCGTTCCCGGTCTTCTTGTAGCGGTTGTTGTACATGGTGATTTTTCGCGCCAGTTCAAGAGCGGAGCTGATTCTCTTTTCATTACGGCTCCTTGGTGCTGGAGACGCACAATCTACAGACAAAGCGATAGCGTGTGCGGTGAATAATACGAAACAGCAGAGTACTGATGGGTAATAGACCACTTTCATAAATGGCTGCCGGATTAATATTCTTTTGGCCTTCTACTGGCCTCGTTCTCCAGTACAAAATTCAAAAGAATACATTATCTCAAGCAAAATACATTATCTCAAACAAAAGAATATTTATACGGCAGCCATTTATGAAAGTGGTCTATGACCTTGTGAGACATCCTATTATAAATTATCATAAATTACTGGCGTTGTAAAACATTTCCACATCAATTACCATAAATATCTGACTTTGAAATACATTCTCACATAAATTATTATAAGTTACTACAGCATTATTGTCATTGACGCAACTTATCATTACAACTGCACTGACGAAGTTTACGTCACTTTTAACTTACCAGAGCCTTTTTCCAACTGCTTTGCCAAATAAGACACCGTGAAGTGTCCCTCCTCTTCGCTTATTTCAAATTCTTGAGGATGTGCGGGGCTGGCGACAGACCAGCGACTCAAACTAGCAGAATAATGTTCGAATTAAGATCAAATGACATCAGGCTTATTGGAAATGTTCACATACCCTACTTCGTACTTAGACTTCTCCTACCATAAATAGAATGAAAAAAGAGAACAAGCGCGCAAAAGTGGAAGGGACTCATAACATTCCTTTTTTTCCAATAGGTTCTTTGCGCTTTCCCTCGTTACCAGTCGCTAAATAGCGTGTTCGCAAATGGCCTGTGGTCTTCTGCGCCGCGTCCCTGTATGTCTGTGATCAATCTGAGTGCTTCAGATGAATAACCGATAACAACTGCCAGGTAAAAAAACACTCGACATCCAGCTAGTTTTGCGCTATTACGAGTCCGTGCTTAACCTTTTTGTAATGGAGGCCTGAAACACGACGTGCCAGTGTGGGTAGCAATTTGTTCAAGATTAACTCCATTCGCCGAGCAGGTCAAATTTTCCAGCACAGGTTTCGCCTTTGCGTCTATTCCGCGTTGTTACAAATTTTTCCACACGAACTGAACGAATGTATAAATAAATGGAGTTTGTAGTGTTACTAACTCCACAGATTTACAACCAACTTACTTGCCAGTCCTTTCTGGTGTTTCTTTCAGGTAAGTAGAACCATCAGTGTAACGAAAATGGGGAACCTCTGATAACAAAAATAAAAAAAGTCAGAGCAGTGCGAATGAATAACGTCACAGTGTAGTGAATAAAACGCTACTTTTAATTTATGTCATAATAATAATAATAATAATAAAAATAATAATTTCACAAAATCAGTAAAAATACAGGATAACAAACAAAATTAAGACAAATTAAGGTATAAATATTAAAACAAGTTTAAAAAGTCTCTAGCTGCGAGAAAAGTCTTGAATCTCTTCGGAATTAACAACTGTTCAACTGACTGGCAGAATTCATCTTATGTCTGCATTATTTTGCTTCAGCTTCATTCAGCAGAACAGCAAATAAATTGACGATACATGATCGACGTCCTTAATAATAATAATAAATTTTTCCTTAAAAAAATTTCACAAAAAGCAGTTCTCTAAAAAAAAAAAGAAAAATTCAGTAAAATAAGCTACATAATAAAAAATTGACTACTTAAATTCTGGCTTGCGCACTTTCCGATGTAGTGTCAGTGTCAGATATATTGGCTACTCTTCTCTTTCTAATATTATTATTATTAATATAATAATAATAATAATAATAATAATAATAATAATAATATAGTTTATTTCGGACCACTTGCAACCTAAGGCTGAATTACTGGTACAGTTTTAAAAATATACAGACTGGAAACCTAAACAAATAAATACACACAATAGTTTACACAGGTTGATACTTAACGGTAACGAAATTTTTAAAACGCTCAGTTCTGACAAGTGTGCGGTGAGAAGATTTGCCTGATCGCAGACACATTTGCGTTATGCTGTGAAGTACCCGCTCATGAATATGGGGGTATAAGGGATGGCCTGGGCGAATTTTACGAATAAACCGCTCGCACGTAGCTGCGCGGCGCGCAAATAAAAATATTAAAAATATTTTAGAATGTTAGGAAACTTTGGCATAGGAACATCAAAGAAGCAATCAACAACCAAAAATTGAATGAATATGAAATGAGAGTTGGACGATGCACGACAAATTTGAAAATAGCATTCTTGGCTTTTCACGATATGTACTAAGGTTCAATTTATTCTTGGTTCAAACTTCTTTCTTTCCGGGGTGGTATTATAGTGAGCACGAGAACTGGACTGTGGGAATTGCCGGTTACACTTAAAGGCGAAGTTTCCGGGAACTGAGGAGGCAGAGGAAAAATTGAGGTTAGCTCAAGAACACAGCACAATGATTTACTAACAGATCGATACGAGACCGCTTAGTCAGCGCACAAAACTGAACATGACATCATAAGAGAGATGAGTCACCTTTTGACTCTGTTACCAGCACACCACTCATCATGTAAGCATTAGTGACTGCTTCCAGGTAATCATGCTGTGGGGAAACCACAATTCATTTTTTTTAAGAAGGCTCACGAGTTTTCAAAAGAGATTTCAACTATCAATAAATACTTTTACTATATATACTGCGTTGTTTTACAAGGAATTCCACCCCTCGGTGAGAAAAGTCGTCACCGCACATGTGTAAAATTACGATAATAATTTACGTGTGTTTGTTATCATCAATCACGCCACTCTATCATGCTGATGAATGGATGGCAAAAAGTTCACCATTCTCAATCCAAGGTCGTTTGTCAAATTTCTTGTCAGTAAAGTTTGCTTGTAGATATGGAATTTCTCTTCTCATGCTAAGATATCGAGTTGAAAACCGACTCGAAGAGAAATTCCACATCTACGCGCACCCATGTATCATTCTATTTTGATATTAACAATTTGACGATTTTTCACAAACGTTACTGCCTTAGTTCCCAACCCCCACTCATTCCCCTATTTTTCCTTTCTGACACTGCTTTGGTACTTACCCTACTTGCAGAACCATCCAACCTCACTGAGCACACTGGTGTACACGATCTGCTGTTGTTTTTGTGCTCATGCTTCCGTGGCTGTGGATTGTCTAACTTCATCCGCGCAGAACTGGGCAGAGCAGACCGCTGGACAACATTAAACACAATGTTCAATTAAAATTTTTATGTTTTCTACGAGCTCAAGAAATGGTTCAATCTAACCCATAATAAGCAAGTCTGAATATCTTCATTTTTATTAACAAATTGAGCTCCAGTCTCCGACAAACTACTAAGCTTTGGAAACTTTTGAAACATGCCAAGGAGGGTTCTACGAGTATCTGACGCGCAAACAGAATATTGAAGATAAAAATCATAAAGATGAACCTGGCATGAAGTTCAGTCATCCGTTACCTAGACCCTCAAAGAGTTTAAATTACCTAACATATCCACAGGAGTGTGATTTCTGTCACCAGAACTGCCAGCAAGAGTTTCAAATTTTAGAAAATAACGCAATTTTTTGCCTACAACTCACTTTTGGGTGATGCTTCTGGTACACTAACTTAACTTCTGTTCGTCGGTCTTGGTTTTCCTAAAAATACGGAAAATATAAATGGCATCAATACTCTGAAAGGAGAGAGAGTTGCATCAATGACCCGTATAAAGAAATTTTCAAAGGAGAGTCGACAGTGATCCGGGATTGCATTGGTTTTGCATAAATTCTCTCTATAAATAGTCCAGAAGACTAGTACCACCCTCTCGACCAATCAGATTCGAAACTGATAGCAACCACGACTTGGTCACCCGTGTTTTCCCGCGCTTTGTCACCTGTTTTTCCTGCGCTTTGGTCACCTTTGTTTTCCCGCGCTTTAGGCAGTTTACTTGTTTTTACTTTGAGTTCTCATTAGCTCCTTGTGGTATCGTCCTTTGTTGTGATTGGTTGTTTTCATTTATTTATTTATTTTTTTTTTTAATCTAGTTTCATATTGACAAACAAATGACAATTACATCAATCGATTGATCAATCTGAGATAGGCTTAAGACAGAATACAAGACTCCTTAAAAATAAGCCACCTATTATAACAACATAAAATTAAAAAATCTATATCAATCTACATTACAACTAACTACGACCATACCTCAAAGTTCAAACTCTGTTCTAAACTTATCATAATAAAACGCCATTAGTTTCTTACGAAAAATTGACAAGGTATCTGTCTCTCTTATACTGATATGTAATTCATTCCACAGGCAACAAATCCGAATAAAAAAAGAATTCTTAAAAGCGTCAGTCCTGCTGAAAGGGACATCAAGCGTTAAATGAACGACGTTTCTCAGCGGCTTAATACAAGAACGAAACGATACGTAATCTAAGACATTTAACTTATTTATATTCTTAAAACGCTTAAAAAAGAAAACTAAATCATTAATTTGTCTACGACAATGCTAAGGCAATAAATTTAATTTACTAAGACGCTCGTGTTCAGAATAATTCCGACCAAGAATAAATCTTGTAGCCCCGCGTTGGACCTGCTCTAAAATGCTGATGTTTCGTTTCGTATGAGGTGACCATACCACGCTAGCATATTCAAGGCGCGACCGAACCCAAGTAGTATAGAGCAATTTCTTTGTACTAATATCAGTAATATCCTAACATGTCCGGTAAAGAAGATTACGCAGTTATTGAGCTTTCGAAGAGATGAAATCAGCCTGATTATTCCAACTCAAATTGTGGCTGACCAAAACCCCTATGTCTTTCTCAACATCAACACAATCTAACTTAGTTCCACCAAGGTAACAGTCCCTGTCATTGGTTGATCTAATACGAGCCACCCTTAAAACTTTACACTTCTTGGTATTAAACTCCATACCCCAGATACGAGACCACTGAAATAACTGATTCAAATCATCCTGCAATTTCTCACCGTTATCCCGTCTAAGGATTAGGCGAAAGCACTTAGAGTCATCAGCAAAAAGGGGTAACGATGTTTCTTTGGAAATTACATTGGGCATATCGTTGATAAAAATCAGGAACAGCAAAGGCCCTAGAATTGACCCTTGTGAGACTCCAGATGTTACAGGGAGGAAATCAGAGGACTCGTTATCTATCACAACTCTGTGTCTTCTACTAGTTAAATATGACCTAAACCAAGTCAACAAGGATCCGCCAATACCAAGACATTGTAGCTTGAATAGGAGTTTTCCGTGAGACAGTCGATCGAAAGCCTTAGAAAAATCTAACTTGTTGTCTCCCTTCAAGAGCAATAGCAAATTGACGAACAACTTAGGATAGTTCAGACACGGTGGATTTTCCTGGTAAAAAACCATGCTGCCAGTGAGTAAGATGAGGGCAAATAATACCAAAGACCTCATTATAAACTTGTCTTTTCAAAATTTTAAATAGAACATCAAGAAGCAAAATGCCACGGTAGTTTGAAACCATCATCTTAAACTCGCTTTTATGAATAGCGAATACTTTGGTTTTTTTTTAAGGCACTCATTCGAAATGTGGTCCAACTGAGCATTCTAATCAGAAGATACAAAGGTCAAAGGAAACAAGTCAATCGCAATTTCATGTCACTCACCTCAGACCGTGTCGCAACATCAGCCAGCAAAACGTCTTTGACTTTCATAGCTTTGGCTCGCCGCTTGTTCCGTTCCTTTCTCGTCTTCAGCTTCTTCTTTCGTTGCTCTTGGTCAGCGTACTATTTTAATCCATAATACAACAGTACTAAGGTTAAGATCATTTCAATTTGTGTAGGCCAGCAATAGTCCCTTTACAGTTGTGGGCTTGGTGGCCAAGCCTTTGAACAGGAGTGAGGCTAAGGGTGACCCTGTTGTGATAAAGACCTGTTTCTAGTTAGCATGATAACAAAGTAATTTGCATTTGAAAAGCAGCAACATCTCTATCATAACAAGGTCACCCTTAGCCTCACTCCTGTTGAAAGTCTTGGCCACCAAGCCCACAACTGTAAAAAGGACTATTACAAGATGATCCTCCATCACTTGAGAGACTTACCATCTTCAGTCCTTCAGGAGCATAGATAAGATGCATAGGCAGACCATCGGACATAGAACTGTCTGAACCGCCGGTGCTGGAAATAAAAAAGGAAGAAAACACAAGTTGAAATACCCATTGTTCCTTCTTTTGGGTGAAATAAGAGACGAGCAAATTTCAAGTGAGCGTCAATAATAATCCCAGAATGCAGTGGTTGTCGGTCATCAAGTTCTGTGAATGGTCTGGAAAACACGCACCACCCTCTAAGCCAATCAGATCCAAGACTTGAATCATTCACGACTTATCGCTCGCATTTTCCCGCGCTTTATGCCTGTAGAAAACCCATCCAGGCCCGGTGAACTTTATCTTTCCCGGATTAGCTATCCCGATCACTTAAGATTTGCTTATACAACACACGTAGACCCGTGAAACTTATCACAAACTCAATGACTATAGCAGCATCCAAGACGGTGACGAGCCGATCAAAAGTTGTGTAAAGTGCAGGAAAAGTCGCGTGAGGTGATGGACACGCGACGACTGCTTCCTCTGATTGGCTAGGTTCGGCATCTGATTGCATAGGTTGAGCCAACATTCCCAGAGGACATTGCTAGATACAGGTTTTCAGACAACACTTACCTTGATTCGATATCAGAAGTATAATTGAGGTCAAGATCTATGTCAGACTCAGTTAAGGTGGGGGCCGCAGTGCCTTTGCGCTTCATCCTCTCCAATATATCCGCCTTCATTTTCAACTCCAGCTCTCGTAAGATAGTTACATACTGTGAACAAGACAAAGTCAGCATTAGTAAGAAGATTGATCGACCATTGGTCTTTTTGATTATTGGAAGGGATTCGATCAAACCTAGGTAACCATACGGGAACAGTGAAGCGGTAAAATTAAAATACCAGGGTTGAACTATGGCCGAAGTTAGAAAACAACGAAACACAATTGGTGACATGCGGAGATGACGACCTCTTACCTTTGAGTCATCAGGATCACAGTAATCCAGTAAAGTATCACACAAGTGATATCCCATCGACTCAAAGTCCGCTGTGTTGAAATGATAGCCGGCGCGTTTACCTATTAACGAACCACAGAAAGTAGCCTGCAGAGAAAAAACAAAGCGAGTTAAAAAAAACATCCTCAACACGTAAAACCTTTGGGGCGATACATAACAATAGTTTGAGCAACAAAGAAAATTTAACTTTAAATGAAAGCAACACTCGAAATAAAAAATCCAAAGAATAATTAAACAAGATCAAAAACATCTTCAATAATTAAAACCTTTAAGGAGACACATCATGACTTATTGAATCCTTTAGCCTTAAAGAAACCTATTAAATGAAAGGAAAACTCGCAATAACAGTGTGATGGGAAGCTTTAACTCGCAATAACAACAAGCTTTTAACAAGCTTTTAACTCGCAATAACAAGACGGGAAGGAATACACCAAAAACGAAAAGTATTTCTGGTACTTTCTCAAGCCACGCGCACCCAAAAAGAGTTCAGAAAAAAATGAGAAGGCAGAAAAAGTGAGACATTTCGCTCGTGACTGAGCAAGAAGTTTCAATCTCACCTCCATGGTAAAACTGTTCAAAATCCCCATATGCCACATAACAATCCGACCAGTTCCTTCCTGTAAGGAAATAAAAATTGTGTCAATTAATCAATGTCTAACTATCTGTCTTCTTCGGTCTGTGAGTGTTTGAAATTCTGTATGTCTAGCTGTGTGTCTGTCTGCCGAGCCGCCTGTTTAGTTGTCTGTCTTCTTATAAGTCGACGCCCAGCCTTCCTGGAGAGGGACAGACACTGCCAAAGACAATGGTCCTGTCAAAGAACGTAGCACAGATGAGTCCTGTCAGTTTTTTAACCCAGTCATATCAACAGGGAGTCCGGCGCAACACAAAAGTCAAATGTCTTCCCGTCCTCAGTTCTCGCTCCAGGAGGTGGGAAGATGAGAGACACTAGGAACGAGGTTGATCAAACGTCTGCGCTTGCGCAAACGTCTGCGCTTGCGCGAACGCCTGCTTTCAGACTACAGAACCAAGTTGTCTTATAAACAACCGAACAAACGAGTAAGTCGCGGTTTTTGAAAACTCTATAACTTTTTTGATAAAGCTCAAAACAAAATAGTAAATCGGCAGGAAACCATTGATTAAAGAAGCTTTGTGAACGAAAAGTCTTGAGTTTCCTTTCCCCTACTCTTGTTTCCTTTTACAGATTTAAATGAACGTTTGAATGTTATTTTTTTTTGCATATTTCGCGCTACAGTGGTTGGCGCGCACCCAGCCAAAATGTGTCTCCTTGAACATGCCTTATGTTTGACTGCTGTGTTCTCCGGCGCACTCAGTGTGTATCCGACTAGGAATGGAATGCAAATGTCACAAAATCGTGGCCAAACCGGCGTACTCTTATCATTTACAAACCTTGCTTTTCTGCACTTTGAACTTGCAACCTTTAAATGAAAACTGCAGGAAAAGCACAACAAGTATAGCTTACAGAGCTCAAAGCAAACAAAAAAGACATTGCTTAAATAAGCCCAAAGAATATAGGAAACACTTCAATCCTAACGATTCTCCAATAAATTTTGACTGACTTATCAGCACTTAAAAAGAAAATTTGTTACCAAAACGTTTGCATAATTTTAATTACTAATCCCAATTTGTACTTATTCTCGACTCAAAGGGGATGGAGATTGATAAAAAAAGAATGAAATGGTCATGTTGCGAGGTATGCTGGGAAGTACGACCTCCCTTGATGCAATGTTTTTTTCTTCAGCATCTTCCTTGTAGGAGCCACTAGGATGAGCAGTCAGCGTCCCAGAGTCTATGCAGCGGCGTTTCCCGCCATAAACCAGCGCGTCTGCTACGCTTCGCGAATGCTTCCCGCCAAATCATGCTGCTTCTCTCAGAAAACCTTTGAACCTTGCCACAGCTTATAAGTCCTAACGTGAATCGAAATTGTTCTCCCTACAAGACGTCTTACTTTAGCTTTCCCTCGTTCAATAACTTTACCTCCAGGTTTTAGAAACGATGAACATTACTGTAAAACAGTTTAATCCTGGCATCGCACCTTGCTTGGAGCATTTTTAGAAACCATCACAGGAAACACTCTTTCTCTCAACCTCTTCAGAGGGTCGAACCGATTTTCACAGCCATAAATGAACACATTCTGCTTACGACTGTGTCCGTGGAGATCGCAGTATAGTGTTATGTCACGTTCCCCTAATAATCTGCATTAAAAAAAAAAGAACAAAAGGCCCGGCATGTTATGACTTGATAATTTGGTTTTACAAACTGAGTTGATAAATAAATGTAATCAGGCCACCATAAAGAGTTTTGAGCGTTAGTTAAATTCGCTCTGACGAAGGGCTAACGCTCGAAAAGTCAGCTATTAGAAACTTTTTGCGGTGGCCAATTTACTTTATCAACTCAATGAATAAAACCAAATTATCCTGTAACACAACCCCACCAACGCATTTGTTTCGGGGACTTTTGTGTTGATCCTATAGGGAGAGTCTCAATGATGCGATAGCTTTTACAGCTGACGCCTAAAATTTTGGCCAATTCACGTCTAATGGTTACAATCCTTACATTGTGGTCAACAGAATTTTTTTCTTTTAACGTTTAACTTTTTCTACGAGTAACAGTTAAAATTTGACAGCATAACGGCTTACTGTTTTTGCCGTTGTACAGCCAGCTGTTAAACCCGTTGACGGAGACCTTATATCGGCTGCGATACTCGATACGTTTCCATTAGTTGTGTGTCGTTATTTGTCGGTAGAGTTAAGTCTTTTTGTTTCGTTCACCTTTCGCGCTGAACCCTCTCTCCTTCCCTCCCCGTGAAACCCCAACCACGAAACGCCCGATCACGGGTTAGATCAATATCAAATGGTGAATTTGTAAAAGATATCTCTAGTCTGGAGCTTCTTACTTGCGAACCATATTCCTGACATGCCAGATGGGAGGGAACGAATCTTTCAGCACTGTCTTGTAATTCCTGTTCAGGTCCCTCCCGGCCAGCGAACACCGATAGTTACCAACCACCACTCCGTCAGGATTTAACATGGGAACAATCTTGAAAATAAACATGTCTCGGAGGAGCTACGAAGCAATATAAGGGCTATGAATAATAACTGAAATGACTTTTTCCACCGATACCAACCAAACGGCAATTTTCCAGCAGGTGTCGAAAGAATTCTGTGATTGCATTGGTTTTGCTTAAAGGCTCTGTGATAGGACCAGAAAATCCGCGGCATTCTCGCAGCCAATCACATCCAAACCCTGATACGTTTTTCCCGCGCTTCAAACAGTTGTCATGTATCTTCTCTATTCTGATTGGCCGATGTGAATATGCATTTGATTTACGACACTAAATCCAGGGACAAACACTCTATATACTAGGACGTTGAAGATCTCAAAAACTGAAGATTTCCCGGTAGGGTGGAATAAATCGCAATTATGGCATCAAAGTCTATGAATTCTCGTTGTCTCCTTCTTCAGCCGATAGGAGTCAATCAAAACGTACCCCAAAGAGGAAAAACACAAACCTTTGCGTCAGCAGCATTGCTTGTTAGATAATCTAACAGTCCTTTCATCATCCAACTTGAGTTTGTCTCTCCGGGGTGAACTCTTGCTGTTACTACCACTCCTTGTTTGGCCTGTGATCAAGTAAACGAAAACATACAATAAAGATAAGTCTTCCAACGAGACTGACTCGCATGGCTGTCGAAGCTTATCTCAGTTTCTGTGGCAGACTGTCGCCCCTTCTCATAGTCGGGATTTTAATTTGCCGCTAATACCCCCGCCTCCCCTCTCCGCCCCGTAAAACTGTTCGTTCGTCACGTTTCAAGCGCTGTGTTAACGCAATTCAGCCTCACCCTCGAACAAGCGCCGAGTGCGAGAGCAAAAATATTAATAAGCACTAACGCAGGAGGGAACAGTAGCAGCATCAATATAGAAGATTCAGGCTCACAATTGCTTAAATTTCATTCCATACCTCAGCATCAGCTGGTCTTCTTGATGGATTCGTGACGGTGAGTGTGTAAACAAAGTTGCCGGCAAGAGTCCGGCATAACATTCTTTGTTTACATATCCGTGATCGCACTGGGTCATTTCTCAAGTTTTGAAGATATTCCTGGAAGAAGAAAAAATATATACAAAAAATCTGAAGTATGTCTTGCTCTTGAGAGTCGGTCAGTCAGTCAGTCAGTCAGTCAGTCGGTCAGTTAGTTAGTCATTAAGCTACAGAGTCAGTTGCTCGGTTGATCAATGAATCAGTCTATCAATCAATCAATCAATTAGTTAATCAAGCTTTTGGTCCACCAGTCGTTCAGTTGGTTCGCCATCCGATCTGATGATCACACAAACAGTTCGCCTCTCTTTCAGTTTGTCAATAAATCCTTCCTTCATTAACTGTTTCACTTCCCAAGTCAGGTGGTCACCCTAAAACTATTTAACCAGTTCAACAGTCATATTTTCAATCAGTTAAGCATTTCCTTGGATAAAGCGCGCAGGCGCTTGTTCAAAATCTCGGCTACAAGTAGGGGTGCTTTTTAGAATAAAACTTTAGATATAAAACTTTAGGATAAAACTTTAGATATACGCCGTTTAGATCTGTGACAATTGTATTTCTTATTTTAGCTTTTAATACTTTTTATTTTTACGGAGGACCTCCCTGAAAACCACGTATTTACGTGACGGGCGCTTCCTCCTTAAAGATTGTTTATTATTATTATTATTATTATTATTATTATTATTATTATTATTATTATTATTATTTATAGAAGAAGGACGCTTAATCGAGGGGGGCATTTAATAAGAAACCATTAACCTGTACCGATTCTGCTGTAGTTTAAACTTAAAAAGTTATAAATAAGATGGCAATAGAAACAGTTTTTTTCCTTGTATTCCTACTATTTAAGAAAGTGAGGGGGGGTGCTTGTTTGATATTATATGGCCAAGGGGGTTGGGCGAAGCGCTTATTTGAGGAAAAAAACCTCATTACCCACTGCCTTTGTCTTTAAACCTGTTTTTCAAATATGCATTATCAACAAAGCTTTGTATAATGTGGGTAGGTCACTGAAAATAAATGGTACGAGTTAAATAACACATTCTTTTTGTGAACATCTCTGAGACATCTGCAAGTATTTTAATGTTATTTAATGTTAGCACTTAACTTACGGCTCCTACATGGCGTAAAAGACACAGTTGGCATAGAAAACACAGTTGATGCAAAACAATAGAGAACAAAAAGATAAAAAACAACAAGGTAAACAATCATAAAACATGTGAAGGTGTAGTCTGATCGTCCGGGTGAGTGTAGTCCTGAGAAGGACTGTTGTCGGTGGCAGTGACTACTGTCACTGCCACCGACAACAGTCCTTCTCAGGACTACACTCACCCGGACGATCAGACTACACCTTCACATGTTACCCCCGGGTTCAAACCATTTACTGCAATCATAAAACAATAGGTAACTGATAGAGGCAGTGCTCTATTGTAATGTGTCCTGTTTCTTCTACACCAAGAAGGAGCCCAACTGACCTGCAAGTCCGAATAGGTGTAAGGATAACAGTGAGCAAAATAACATGTGTCACTCTCATTAGGAAATTCACAAGTCCATGTTAACGAGTAATGGTACTTCTCTTTTGTTGTATCTTCACGCCTGAAATAACGAACAACAATTGATTGACTGTTCATATAACAATATGCTACCTTTCTATAATATCGATCAAGAAATGGTTAGATATTCTAGTCTTCTCGGATAGGGACGAATAAATGGAGGTCCCGTCTCCTGCATCTATTTATTAGTTAATTTGGTTAGGCAGGGGACGTTAAAGAACCCACGTCACGAGATTACTGTGATGTGGTCTGGCCTGGTTACTGGGAATTGGGGGGAGGGGGCATCTGTTATATTCGCCTTCATTTGATTGTAAACTGCTTAGCAGTCTGGTAAAGTCCCCCGCACAGTGTTGTAAAGCGCCATGAGTTCAAGATATGAGCGCTATATAAATACAAGTTATTATTATTATTATTATTATTATCATTATTATTATTATTATTATTATTATTATTATCATTATTATATTACTTCAAAGGTTGTGTGTTTCAGAGACATTTAGAGGCAACAGTGAGTTTGTGTCAATGATAAACTAGGTTATAGTCTGTAATGGGCTTAAGATGAGTTTTTGGAGGATTACTGTTGTTAGTATTGCTCATAGGAGATGCTTCTCGATAGGTATTTTAAAAAATAGAAATTATGTGTGGTTTAATACTAAAAGTAGTTAGGTTTGTAGGAGATGCAGTATTGTTTCTACCAGTTGAATTACACCATAATACAATATTAATACGAAAGACCTGAGCAACAAATGCATTCTCAAATGTTAGCTGTGATGATTGTAGATCAAAGGCATTTACAGAAGATAACACATGAAGAGAATTTGGGCTTTAAGACAGGGCTCAAACCACCCCTCCCACAGACCTCCTGTTAGATACCACTTACAATTGAGATTACAAAGCTGTGATGTGATTGGTTTCAAGGTGAAGGTAATAAAAGTCTGTGCTCAAACGAAGTGGCCCATTTAGGCAGAGCTTATCCCATAAGGCTATGGTCTAGCAGCACCCGGTGGCCCCTGGGGCTAATTACTTTTGCTCTTAGGTGACTCAGGAATCTTAGTTTTTTCATAAAAAGCATATGCTGGGCACCCTGGATTTCACAGCTTCAGAGCACTTGACTCCCTTCAATTTTTTCTTAGAACAGAGCCTTGGTTTGCATTGAATGAAGTGACTGTGAGCGTTACTACCCCCCCTCCCCTCCCCCAGATGGGATACCAGTCCATTGCATTAGGTCACCGCATAGTATTTCATAAAGCTTCCCTGAAAATTTACCAGTATCCACATATACTCTGTGTAATCAAAGTGTTCCTCCCAAGAACACAACTCAATGACCCACTCAGGTCTTAAACCTGGGTGGATCCAAGACTTTTGAACCTTGAGTCCAGCTGACACATATACCTGTACAGTTAGGTCACCACTGCTCATAACCATTGGTTTAAAAGTATTGATAAATTGAATAAGGGGATGAATGTGTTCTAGCTAGAAATAAAAAGTTAAAAAAACTTGTTTTCATGGCCTCACACTTCACCTTTTACATATCACCTCTTACTAACCGCCTCCCAGTTAGCTCAATGGATAGAGCGCTGGACTGTCGTGCGGGAGGTCGAGGGTTTGAGCCCCAGCCCGACCAACACTCAGGGTCTTAAAATAATTGAGAAGAATATGCTACCTTTCTATAACATCAAGAAATGATTAGACATTCTAGTCTTCTCGGATAGGGACGAATAAATGGAGGTCCCGTCACCTGCAGGGTTAGGGGTAGGAGGCGTTAATTTCCCACGCACGAGATTACTGTGTGATGGATGTCCTCCCCTGAGGTGGGACGGGTGGGTAACAGGACCCCCATTGATACCAGTGTTTACTACACTGAAGGGGCTATCCTGTATAAATATAGATGTCTACTCTACTCTACTCTACTCTAGATACCAATTACTAATTAGTAACAGGAAAAGGAAAAAAAACTGTGGCCTTACTTACTTGATCGCATTCTTGTAGTACTTTATATTCTTTCCAGTTCTGACCCAGCCAATTTTCTTTGTTGCTGCATCCAGTTCGGAGTAAAACAAAGGCCTCATTCCTTCATTATACAAGCTGCCAGACTAGGCCAAACAAATATCCATAACTAAGAATGAGTTAAAGGCCATTCACAGTTATATACATTAGTTACCATTAGTTCAGTTTCATAAAATCAAAACCAAAGTCTGTAATTTCAAAGGATAGTCCCTTACTTTAAAGAGATTCATTATGGTAAACTTGTATTGAACAGCTGGTCTGGTGTTCTGTACTCTGAAGTAATACCACTGTGTGTGTTTGTTGGTGTACAAATCATTTCTAAGCCATAGCTGGTACTCAGAATCATTACTACAAGGAAATAGTAAAACTTTCAACTAGGTAATCAACAATAAATGAACAAATACATTCAGCTGAATGAATTTTAAAGTTTCAAGTTAGTAACTGGTAGGTATATTTTACTTACACTTTCACTGCCCTCAAGAGATTTCCACATTCAAACCGAGATTCAAATAGCAGAGTGGAGTCCTCCGGAGACTTAATCTTGTAAAAAGGTTTGTTGGAAATCTGGGTGCCACCTACATGTGACCTGAGAAACTGGAAATAAAAAAAACCGCACAAAGAGACAATCAAGGAAGTAAATTAAGAACACAATCAAGAGGATTTAACAATTGGTAAACACCACAGTGTACACTATTGAGTTATGGATGCACGCGGGAGGTTGCTAAGCACGAAAGAAGCGTAAGAGTCGCTCGAGGCGATAGCCGAGAGTGACTCTAGCCTCTTGAGTGCTTGGCAAACCTCCCAAGTGCATCCATAACTCAGTAGTGTACGTTGTGGTGTTTACCATTTGTTTTATAACATAACATTGATACATTGTAGCTATAGAGTTCCCTTTTATTTAACAAATCTTACGCGACCAGACAAAACAAGCGCGCGCGGAAAAATAGTCTTTGCATTTGCTCACGTCAGCAGCGTACACCCATGGGCAAATGGGGGATGCTAAATTGACCAATCAGAGCGCACGCTTTACTTTGGTTATGTTATAATAAAATTTTCTACACACTCAGAGACATTTATTCATTACAAAAACTTACATATTTTTCAGGTCCTGGTTCATTGTTATATACAATTTTACCCTCTTCACAAGGTAACTTTGTTAGACTTTCATCATCTGCTGTCTTCTCTGAAAAGTAAACAAAAGAAAACTTTAGGTTACTTTACTTACAGAAGGTTCTAAATTAGAACACTAACACAAAACCTGAGAGACACCATGCATCATGATTCCTGTTTGCCTTAAGGCTGTTTTTTCGATCAATAGTCCATTTTACAGTTGCATCTTTAGTTGCCAAGGCTAAGGGTGACCTTGTTATGATACAAACATTTTAAATGTAAATTACTTTCAATACTTTCAATTGATATAATGCTAACTGGATACTGGTCTCCTTAACAACAACATCACCTTCAGCCTCACTTCTAATTAAAAGCTTGGCAACTAAGAAAAACACAATTGTAAAATGGCCTTTTAAATTCTAGAGAAAAGTTCACTTCTCTAACATCTTTTAATGTGAAGTTTATATTCAACTTTTACAGGTTTGTTGCCATAATTAAAATCATTGTAGCCGGAGTCCTCTGTATAGCAAACAGCAAACAATCTTTTAAACTGACAGAAGTCTACAGTCACATACATTAATTTTGTTATTTCTTGCAAATCCCTCTTTTAATTCATTACTTATTTTATGTTTACTAATTATTTCTTGCTACTTTAACATTATTTAAATAGTTTACATATAAGATTACAAACCTGGCTTAATGAAAGCTTCTGGATTTCTTGGAATTTGCTGTATGTGTTTGGGCGTTGTTGGCAAAATCTTCATCTGATATGGCCTGCCATAATATAGATTATTAGAAAAAACACCAGTTTTAAGAGAAATCAAAAGTTAAATTAATCAATGTGCATAACAAGTTTGAACTCTGCTCATAATACCCAGCAGGTATATCAAATATTGACAATTTTATAAAACTACCATTCATAATCACAGAGAAAATAACGTTATATACTAGACCGTTCTATTTGTAGCACATTTTTTTCATTCCTTACCATCTCGGAGAAGACTGTTGTCCTTTGTCTTTACTGAATGCATACAAATTTCTAGGTTCTCTAAGTTTTGGAACCTAACAAGATTAATCACAACTTGTAATGAGGTTCAACCAAAAACATAGATTCTACAAGCTACAAAATTATCTTAAATAATACATTATTTTATTACACGACTTGGGCAGTCAGAGGGCCAATAACTAAAATCAACCAATCAAAATGCTCTATTGCCAGTCAATATTCTCTCAGTATTGGACCGGGCACTGTCCCGAATGGTCCCGAATGATACCGCACTTGTGTCCCTTTGAACTTCAGTCATATAATAAATCTCTTATTAACCAAGCTTGCTGGGGACCGTAATGGAAGAATATCGACCCTCGGTCTTTTTTGTATGGACCTCGCTGCGTTCGGTCCATACTGTCAAGACCTCGGGCCGATATTCTCCCAGTATGGCCCTCGCGCTTGGTTAATAAGATATATATATAATCTTAAGCTGTACTTCTACTGGTAAACTTAATGTACACTGCCAACATAAACATTCAGTGTGGCACCTCCAGTAACTGACCTTTTTTCCTCCTTGGTAACTAAAAACAAGCTGTGTTGATCGAGTTTCCTTTTCAAACAACTTTATATCTGTGAGACAAAATTACATTTCATAAATCAAAGTCAAATGACAAGAATGGTAAACATAACATAGTTTGATTAATTAAGCCTAAAACAACTACTGATCATCATTCCTTGGTTAACAGGGTTCTATATTTTGCATTTCCTCGTATAAGTACACCACATTCTTGTGGCACTGGACTGGTACAGGTTGTGGAGTAGAAGGGGTAAATGGGAGACAGAAACTCAAGAGGGCAATTAAGCCCCTCCCCTTCATATTTGTAGACTTACATGATACTATCCTTGTAATACATGATACTTATGATCCTTAGCACCATGTAATTTTCATTTAGAAATTGAAAATATATCCAGTATACAGATCTTTTACCATTCACCAAGAACATACTTGGCAGAATCAGCTTGTGGGGGCACATTTTTAACAACTGCAGCCCTCTTATGCAAACTCCAACAGAAATTGAGCTCCAGATTCTAACCCACCAGGTGTTACGGTATTTTCCCAACCGACAGAAAGATACAACTCGTACTAACTCAACTACTTTTATTAATTGACGTAATCATCTTACTTCGGAGCAATACCAATACCAATACAATAACTAACTTTTTAGCTTAGAGCTCTTGATAAAACTTTAACCTCAGTACACTACTGCACAACTCATGGTTCTCTTCATAAATCCTTGTGACTTAACGACATCCACAACTTTTCTCAATGTAGCCTTCCACACGGCTGACAACTTCAGTAATAATAAATTCCAACAGCTCTCTTAAGTGCAGCTCTGTAATAACACTAGCTCCGCTGGGCTCTTCACGACAACACTAACTCACTGAAAAAGGCCTAACTTTAACAGATCGCAGCTCCTTATATATGTGTTTCACAAAATGTTCTAGAATTTTCTCGAGATCTGTAATACGACTACTGGGTAATTTTAGTATCGACATGACATCACTATTGCATCATAACAATATATACTGACTAAGGGTTTTAGAAAGTTCTATTAAAAGTTGTCAATGAGTCAGCATGACTAAGCATTCTAGAAACTTTTTCAGTTCTATTTTTAGCAATTATGTAACACAACACACCCTCCATGACACAGGAAATTTTATAATTGTGCTTAATTATTAAGCAACAATGATTTCAATATACATATACAGCCAAAAACTAACGATAATAGTCCAACGTTTTGGCGACATCTTGGTGCCAGTGTTGAGGAAAACTAAATTAAATATGCAACCTCAAGAGTAACTAAGAATCCAGAGTCACTTATTTGCATAGGTCAGGCAAAGACCTTCCTGTGTCCCCAGGTCTGATTAAACAGGGAGCCTGTTCGCGGGCTAGTGAAGACACAGTTAAAAGACCTCAGTGTGAAACTCCAGACCATTGTCCAACCAGTGTTTACCAGCTGCAAGATTGCCCAGGAGTTCTCGACAAGCAAACCAAAGCCTCAGCTCGTTGATCAACAATGCGTTGTGTATAACTTCATGTGTGACCAGTGCGATGCTGGTTATATATATGTCAGATACACGGGTCCGTGGTCATCTCTTTGTACGCATTGATGGACATAGAAGCAAGACCTCATCAGTGCACAAACACTACCAACGATAATAGACACGCAGGCAGGATTTCAGATGACTTTCACAATTGTTTTAAGGTGTTGAAAAAATGCGATAACAAGTTTGATTGTCTCGTTAATGAGATGTTACTCATTAAACAATTGCAACCGTGTTTGAAGGTACAATCAGACTCAATTCGTGCTGAGGCCTTTGCCTGACCTATGCAAATTAGTGACTCTGGATTCTTAGTTACTTACTCTTGAGATCACATATTTCGTAGTAGTAGTAGTATATATTATTTATACAGGATAGCCCCTTCAGTGTAGTAAACACTGGTATCAACGGGGGTCCTGTTACCCACCCATCCCACCCCAGGGGAGGACATCCATCACACAGTAATCTCGTGCATGGGAAATTAACGTCTCCTGCCCCTATCCCTGCAGGAGACGGAACCTCCATTTATTCATCCCTATCCGGCGAGAAGACTAGAATATCTAACCATTTCTTGGTGTTAAAGAAAGGTAGCATATTCTTCTCAATTATTTTAAGACCCTAATTAATTTTAGTTCTCCTTGACAATGGTGCCAAGATGTCACCAAAACATCGGACTTTTATCATTAGTTTTTGGCTGTAAATTATTAAGCTGAATTAAGCCACCTATTACCTCTCACAAAACAGTTCTCCTCGTTACAAAGTAAATAATGTAGCAGCATATTGTCAAGAGAACTAACAAAAGACAAGTGTAACCTCTAAGGGGACTGCCATCCCATCCAGGGGGAGGTAAGAGTATTCCTTACCAGTCCTACCACACTACAGTAACTAGTTTGCTAATTGGCAGTTACGTGAGTCAGTCTTGTTATATGCAAGACTTAAACATCCTCATTACAGTTTCATTCATAATCTTGCAAAGGGAAAGTTCCAAGACTAATAAGAGTAAAAATTTACTTAGAATAAGCCACAATTAAGGGAGTTTAAAATTGATGAACTCTGAACTTTCGGATGACTGTGTACTTGGCATTAAATATAATATGTAACCACGTACATACGTACATACGTTAGTTGACCACTCCCCATGGGGGCTTTTCAGGGTCAATCTACCCACCCAACCCACCCCAGGGAGGACATCCATCACACAGTAATCTCGTGCGTGGGAAATTAACGTCTCCTACCCCAACCCTGCAGGAGACGGGACCTCCATTTATTCGTCCCTATCCGAGAAGACTAGAATATCTAACCATTTCTTGATTTAAAGAAAGGAAGCATATTCTTCTCAGTTAATTTTAAGACCCTGAGTGTTGGTCCGGCCGGTATTGAACTCTCGACCTCCCGCACAGCAGTCCGGCGTTCTCCCAATTGAGCTAACCAGGCGGCGGTTATACCACCAATGTTTATTAATTGAAAAAACGTTTTTTTAAACCCTTCGAGGAAAAATCTACTAACTTCATAAGAACTAAGATAAATATCGAGAAGAGCGATAGCTAGCGGAGAATAAGAGTTTTTAAACTTCCTGCAAGATACGAAGTTGTCTAATTTTAGCGTGCATATGTCCGTATAACCTTATAAAACAGTCAAGGCAAACAAACTATTAGATAAATGAATTTATTCGTTAACTCACCAGGGATATAAAACGGAGGGACTGCTGAAGAAGATAGTTTCAATGCCTCGCTGTTATCATCGCTTTGTGAGCTCTCGTGGACAACTTTGTCTTTCATTTGGTTCTTGAGTTAATGAGCTCGCGACGTGCAACCCTTCCCGCTTCGATCAAAACAGTAACACAACCCTAGCGTATCATCTCCAAACCTTCGGGATCATCACGTGCACGTGAAAGCCTGACTTGTAGTATACAGTGCTGACAGCATTCCTATGTTTACGGAATTTACGTAAGGAAGAAAGTAATTAACCATATTTACAGTTATCAAAAGTACTCGAAGATCAATCACTTTCAAAACAATGGAGGTCATCACTTACTGTAACTACAAGGTAATTACGAGACTCTTCAGTTCCAAACGATCACGCCTGATTTTGGAGCAGTTCTGATCTAAATTATCTTGATTGAAATGCAGCAGATACATTAGCCCTTCTACAGGATATAAATTGTCACCTTTACCTCTCTAGAGCTATTTCGCTGAAAAATTTCAATAAAGTTTACAAGAACAGTTTACTACAAGATCAAATCGCCGAGGTGACCAAATTACTCGTACCAGGCTTCTCCCGTTTTAATAATGAGGAATCTTGAGGTCCAACGTGGGACGCCTCAATGATTCGAAAATAGGGCTCAATATTGAAATGCTGGGAAAAGAATAACTTATTTTCCTGTATCGGCGGCAAATAAAGGAGACCTGGCATGTCCCACCACACCTGTCTTGATCCAGGCTGTAGGAGTCCAAGGAGATTGAAATCAACTCAAAATAACTTCAATGAGTGACCATGACAGAATTTCCCCTTACACTATCAATACAATATCAAGCAGAAAAGGAATGCAAATAAATGAGACATGTTCAAAGATGGGTACCATCAGGCCCAAACTAAGCCTTCCTAGAAACAAAATTTGACAACAATCGGCAGAAATGTCATAATCTGATTGGCCAATTTGCCATTGTCAGTAAGAGTATGGATAATGCTGCTCGCATCAACATGAGTACACAACATTTTGACCACTGTGACAATAAATGTCATTGTCAAGTAAGAGTATAGACCATGCTAAAACACTAAGTAAGAACAGTAAGTTCCATTCACAAGAGTATCCCTGGAAAAAAATAGTTGAAAACAGTATTTGCCCTACAATTTCTTATAACTCTTAGTTCACACAATAGATTATCATTGATAGCTGTGAATACATGAAAATCATAGATATGTGCTGAACTGTGGTTTAAGAAATGAAATATGAAGGGGATCTTAGCAGTAATGAGCACTACTTACGCAGTGCTGAAAATAAGGCCTGAAAAAAATTCAGGCCTGTAAAAGATTTTGTAACAAGCCGCAAGATTTCAGGAGTGAGTATTGTCTAACAAAAATTAATGCCAGATGAAACACCTGGAAAGTCCAGCACAAGCACTGGCATGGAACGATCGGTCTCTAAGCTCAAACTGCACGGCAATTTGGATTTCAGAAAACCCAGTGAGCTCCCTCGTGCCTGGAAAAGATGGAAAGAAGAAATTACCCTGTACATGGACTTGGTAATGGATGGGAGAGACAAAAAGACGAAGGTAAAACAATCCCTACTTTAATCCTATTGTCACAGGTTTGAACCCATGATTTCTGTGATACCAGTGCAGCACTATATCAACTGCACTGACAAGCCAACTGGGAGCTGGTCATTATGTTGGTTCTTAAATAAATAAACTTGTGAAGTGATGAAACAATAACTGAGACAATATGATTTCATATTCAGATTATCATTGCTATTCAAGCCTTAGGACTGTAAGAAGGAGGAATAACTTACCCACTTATGACAGGATATCGATAATGGGCAATTTAAAAATTAAAGTAACTTTAATATAGTTCACATCTGATTGGCATCTTTCTTCGAAGATTACATATTTTGAAGTATATTATGACATTTCAAACTGGTATTGTTTTTTAGCTACCAATTGTAACAGTCTTTGATGTTATCAACCACTTGACCCCTAAAAAGTGACTAGTATCTAATTACTCCTTACATTATCACCTGGATCACACAATAAAGTCACAAGAATAAAGGAAATGATCACCAACTATAGAAACTCTTGATTGTTAAACAAAATTAATTCTCTGTGTCAGCACCTTAAGAAATGTATAGAGAACACTATGGAGAATATGCATATTGATGTTAGGGTGTAAAGGATTAATATTACTCTTTATACACTGTCTTTCATTAGCTAAATCCCTTTCACATAGGAAAGGCATAAAATCTTCCCGTTTATAGACTGAGATAGTCACATATTACTTATTATACATGTAAATATTTCCAAAAAGAATAATACTTGAGCATAAAGAGAAAGCTTGCTAGTATTTTCAGCCTATATTCAAATCATTTCCAAGAGTTATTCATTGTAGAAAAATGATAATGATAACAATGGGCTTCATGTTATCTTCCTCTTTTTGTTGATAAGCGTTTCCTTTCAACTGCTGCTAAAAGCTCTTGATCTGGTGTTTCATATGCAAGAACAACAGCTCCTTGCTTATTTACAGGAGTCATAACTTGTGGTTCTTGAAACAAAAAATGAGCTTTTTTAAGTTTCCTGAGCCTTTGAGATCTTCTACATGGAACTTTGCTTTTCTCATTTGTATCCTTGTCCCTCACATTCTTGCACTCAAAATCCAATTCACCCAATAGATGTTTATTTGATGCCAGTTGTCTGGGTATGTTTTCAGTATTTTCTTTTTCTTTCTTCCTTCTTCGAGACTTCTTGTTTGGTTTTAATAGAGCTAAAAGTTCTTCTTCGTTTTCAATCCTATCAGGGAATTGGGGGGATACCTGCAAAGTAAAAATTAACAATCAATTGATTGAACAATTTCAAACTCTCAACTTCAAACTCTTGAAGAACAAGATCCAGAACATTCAATTTCAGAAGAAAGAAGTTTAGCTATAAACTAGGAGATCCTCTTTTATAATCTACAACAGCTTACAGATCACAAAAGTTTCGATATATTTTCAACATTCTTTCCACACGTAGCGTTAATAAATTTAAAGGCTGATAGTTTCGAAAGAAACTGTTTGGGGCTGCGTCGTGGGAGTAACGAAATAATTTGGATATATCAACAAAGTTGAAATGGTAAATTGGCCACCGTAACGATTACAAAAGCTGACGTTTCGAGCGTTAGCCCTTCGTCGGAGCGAATAGAGGAACTGTGGGTTGTGTGTGCTTTTATTCGCTCCGACGAAGGGCTAACGCTCGAAACGTCAGGTTTTGTAATCGTTACGGTGGCCAATTTACCATTTCAACTTTGATGATGTATCCAAATTAATAAATTTAAACTAGGGACGATTCTAAATTTACTATTATATTAATGAAAGCACAGGATTATAACTTACGGTAAATTCAAGCGCAATCATGCAATTCTAATGAGCAGAATGCCAAAAAATCAACTGTCTCAAAAATAATCACAATAAATTAGGAATTTCTACCTTACCCATTTCATTGATACTTGGTCATCTACGGGCATAGACGCCGCCAAAAATGGTCTCCTTGCCGCTTGAACAGGAGTACAATAATACTTTTGTCCATTTAGAGGACTCTCGATAAAATCTAAGGGTGGTTTGATACTACAAGTAGAATCCTTTCGTTTCTTTCTTCTTTTCTTTCCTTCCGCCGCCATATTTTGAAAAATTCCACCACTCATGAAATTACCGCTGCTCAAGAAGAACGATGGCCTTCAAGCATAGCCTCGTTCCAGAAGTGTAGAAACCATCACTTCCGGGTCCATCTTTCTTCAACCCACAGTAACTCTGTTCACCATTTCAATCATGTCCTTACTTCACTACATTACTTACAAGCTTGTTGTGATCAGAGATCGAAGAGTTGGCTTACTTTATTACGCCATTGCAATTGCAGTTGTCCTCTACACTTTAGCTGAAATATTTGTCAAGAAAGGGTATTTAGAGGTATGAACTTGTAACCTAAATTAACCCAATTGAAAACGATCAACCTTCTAAAAGGAAATCCTGCAAAGCAGCTGGACTCAACTGCAAAGTGAAAAAGAGAACTTGGAACACCTATAAGATCCCTGTAGTTTCCCTTGACTTGCGTTTCTTTCTGATACTGTGTTAAACTGACAGCATGATCGAGGTGAAGCATTAATGTTGATGCTGAAAAAAATAGATCTCCCCCTCCCCACCTCCACCGTGCCAACTACCCTGAAGTCATCCCATCCTACCCAAGCCTAAGACAGCAAATTTTATTCTAGGAACAGAATTCTATCATTTTAAATCGATAACAACCTCTTTTTTTTTTTTTTTTTAATCATGTGATAAACATACATGATTTTCTTTTTTCATTGTTGACAGTATGATACAGCACCTGATGCAACCATGAGATTTCTTCTATCAGATCCCAAGGAAGATAAGGAAGATGATCATAAACGTTCAGTTCATATTGAAGACTTGAGTTACTGCTGTTACAATGGTAGGCGGTTTGAGTTTGGCATAGAATGAAAGGTCAGCTCAACAGTACTTTTTACTACAGTAATAAACTATCAATTGATGTACTAATTCAGCAAGGTTATCTCACTGATAACAGGACACGATTCATTTAAGATATCAATGTGTATTAGATCATTATGTGTTATACAATATGTTTTTAATATTAAGATGTCCATGTGCACATGTTTAAAAAGAAAATCACTTGAGCAAGTTCATTTTTAAATAACCATTAACAGAAACAGCTTCCAAGATGTGTACGCCATGCCAAGTAATGGATGCAAGGGAGTTATCTTGGCCTGTGGAGTCTCGCACAATTAGTTTAACAACATTTGCCAAGGACCGCTGGCAGACAAAAAACATGTCATCATCAGGAAAATTTGGACAATTTCAAACAATCAGGTTTGTGAAGCTTTGGATTTGATCTGAGGTTTAGATGGTCCAGAATGGATCGAGTGACACATTGAGAGAATATTGAATGGGAAAAGAGAGCGGGGAAGAAAGGCTGGGGGGGGGATGAAAGATAGCGCGGGTTTAATGCCGAGGGATATGAGAGGTGAAACAGATCAGTGTAAAGGGCTGAGGGAATTGAAAGCTGATGGAAGGCAGAATAAGAGGTTGCAGATGTGAGAAATATAGGGGATGAGGAGGGAAGGAAACCAAGGGTGAGATAAGGGGATACATGTAGTAGTTGAGCACAATTGCAAGCTCACCTTATACTCCTCTCACCTCGCCCTCAATGGTATTTCAATCCTAATGATAGATGTAGGGGGATACTCCCTGAATTCTCCCCCCACATACATCAGATTTATGGGTATTTTTACTTCTTGTCTGAAACCAACATATTTCAACTCAACTTATCTTGAAAATTTGCTTAACTTAGTTAGGCTCAACTGCAATAAATACTGTTCTTCCTAAATCAAAGTTTTGATCCCTCGCCCTTAATGAAAAGTTCCTGGATGATTGCTACTCCTTCATAGCTTTAAAATCCTAGAGAAAAGTAATTCTCACATTAAGTTAAATTTTCATTTCAATCATTATTAATATATTTATTTCCATTCAGAGAAAACCTGTACTTCACGGTTCAACCTGAGCAGATGATGATAAAAATTGAACATGCAGTGCTAGCTACAAAGTTTTTAACAGGTAAAGGAGGAAAAGACCTGGCAGCATCACAAAGAAACATGAAAGGATATCTTTATGGCCATGATGGAAGTGTTATTAAAAGGTAACCTAAAGTTTCAAAGCTTCATATCATTGATTATAGTTCACCACTAAATTTTCGCCGGTTCTTATTGGTTTCAATCGATCACGTGATGAGATAGTGTTCTCCGTGGAGAGACCCTATCAGCCCATAGTGCCCGCCCGTGGAAAATACCCAGATGGATAGTGCCCATCCGCAGAAAATACCTGGATTGATAGTACTCATCCGTGAAAAGTTTTGAATAGTTTTGAATAGTTTGACGGCCACGAAGTTAGACAGATCGGAAAAACAGTGACTTTTCAATTCTGACAGGTATAACGTATTATTTAGACAATGTACGGTTGCGAATTATTGACATTTGTGACAAGCTGTAGGCGCAGAAGGAAATTTAGTGGTGAATAATAAATACAATAGTCAGAGTGTTTATGTCTCGGAACTATCGGTCTGATAGTTGCCCCTTGGAAATTTGATGTTCTTAAAACTAGCATATTTGTTTTAAGAACATCAAATTTCTGCGGGGCAACTATCAGCCGATAGTTCCTCGACAGAAACACTCTATTGTTTAAATATGATTATAGTTGAACCTTGATTATCCAGACTCATTGGGACTTGGGTAAATGGTTCGGATAATAGCTAGGCCATTTTATAGTTGTGTACTTAGTTGCCAAGCCTTTGATTTGGAGTGAGGCTGAAGGTGACCTTGTCGTGATAGAGACATGTATCTAGTTAGAATGATAACAAAGTGATTTACATTTGAAAGGCAGCAAGGTTTGTATCATAACAAGGTCACCCCTAGCCTCACTCCTGTTAAAAGGCTTGGCAACCAAGCACAACTGTAAAATGGACTATTGAGTGTCCGGATAATTGGAAATATGAATATTAATGAGACAATAAATATAAACAAAAGAAATATAAAGAATTCAAAGAAAGTTTTGAAGATCAAATCTCATTAATATTCATGAAAAAAGTTGGACCAGAGAAAAAGTCTGGATAATCAAAAAGTCCTGATAATCAATGTCTGGATAATCGAGGTTCAACTATACCAAAATGTCCTCCAGTCACTGTTCTAAATTATTCACAATGGATACACTTCTCTAGACCAGTTGGGGCAGTTACCAGATACTACAGCTTCATCTGGCGTTAATAGTTGTAACATACATGCAACAAAAACAGCCTTTATCAACAGCCTGTTGACTACTGGAAACATAATACAAATGAATAATTTCATATAATGATGAATTGTATCAATAAAACTGGCAAAATAATAATTTATGAATTTGAAATTATTGACTAAATGTAATAGGTCAAGTCTGTTGTACATACTTAAGCCAAAGTGGCCCAGTGGGCAGGAGCTTCCTTTGGTTTCCATAGTATAATGTCAGAAGGAGTATTACTGCCCCCTCCCCTGGAGGGGATGTCAGTTCATCAATTTCCTGGTAACGATTGAGGCACTGTGAGATGCACTGTGAAAGAAAAGCCATTGAGCTAACCGCCTCCCAGTTAGCTCAATGGATAGAGCGCTGGACTGATGTGCAGGAGGTCGAGGGTTCAAGCCTTGGCCGGACCAACACTCAAGGTCTTAAAATAATTGAGAAGAATATGCTTCCTTTCTATAACATCAAGAAATGATTAGATTTTCCAGTCTTCTCGGATAGGGATGAACAAATGGAGGTCCCGTCTCCTACCGGGTTAGGGGTAGGAGACATTAGTTTCCTACGCACGAGATTACTGTGTGATGGATGTCCTCCCCTGGGGTGGGATGAGTGGGATTTAATGGGTGGACTACTCGCATGGTTTGCATATGTTCCGTTCTAGTCCTACCCTACTGTGGTAATGCAGTGAAAATGGTTAGAAAAAAAAAGAAAAGAAAAGAAAAGGATATGGCCCAAGAACATAACACAATGACAGAGCTAGGTCTTGTACCCAGACTTCTCAACCCAGAGTCCAGGGGATTACACCAATATATGCCACTGTATCTTCCTCATTGAGTAAATGTCCAAACAGAAAAGCAGATTTTTTTTGCCTGGTCAGTTTTTGTTTATTAAGTGGCATCCCACCTAACATTCTGTTGATTGATCTGTTGCTTTGTAATATTTTAGTCTTTCATCTAATGAAAAGAATGGTATGAGAGGAATGGCAGATAAGCTCACTATTGAAGAAATCCTCCAAGCAGCTGGAGTTACAAGTCTGGATGAACCCTCAGATGCCCTCAATGCTAAGGGAAAACCTTTCCGCAGACATGGAATTGTATTGCATATGGCCATCAATTATCAAAATGCCAAGTCGACCTGGCTTGGAACAGGGTAAGTAACGCATTTTATTACACAACTCGGGCAGTCAGAGGGCCAATAACTAAAATCAACCAATCAAAATGCTCTATTACCAGTCAATATTCTCTCAGTATTGGACCGGGCACTGTCCCGAATGGTCCCGAATGGTCCTGAATGATACCGCACTTGTGTCCCTTTGAACTTCAGTCGTATAATAAATCTCTTATTAACCAAGCTTGCTCTGGACCTCACTGGAAGAATATCTGCCCTTGGTCTTTTTTATACGGACTGAACTGCGCTCGGTCCGTACTGTCAAGACCTCGGGCCGTTATTCTCCCAGTATGGCCCTCGTGCTTGGTTAATAAGATCTACAAAAATCATCAATTTCCTTACTAGTTAAAATTCCTTTCCTTGCCTACGTTTTGTCAGTCCAAAATTGAGAACAACGTTGTTTTAACTACAGATCAGACCCCTTCTACCCACTAAAGTCCAGAAAATGTGACAGTGTCCCCAAAAGGGAATATTATAACCTATTAAGTTCAGCAACAAAGAAAAACAGTTTCTTTTATTATGAATCATACACCAAATGCGAATATGGTGTCCAATTTGAATTGCCATTGTTCTGGACTCACTGGCCTCATCTTCGCGTGGAAACACAAAAGCATTATTACATGTGCGAGAGGCTAGTGAGTCCAGAACAATTGCAACTCAAATTGGATGCCATGTTTTCATTTGGTGTATTATAAACTGATCTCTGAATTCTCTTTCTTCTTTTCTTCTGTTCAAGAACCCTCCCTGGCTGGTATCATTATTTTTTATGATAAGCTGAATTGCACATTCATTTTGATATTAATTGTGGTCCTTATGAGTGATCTATTACAATCCTGACAGACACATAAAAAATTAATGATGTCACTATAAACAACATTTTGTTTCTTTATCATGTAAAACTAATAGATTTCATGTTGCCATGGGTCTGTAAAGTAATTAATAGATCACAGAAGACGTCATGTGGTAATTGCAGTTAAACAGTGGTAAGAACACATGAAGTGACACATTCGGCTGCACCTGGTGAAAAGACTCACAGCAACATGGAATCTTTTTGTTAAGAATAAAATTATTCTTACTTCCCTCACACCAAATCCATGATGCCTTCTTACCCCATGAAAAATTACAATTATAATGCTGCCCAACTCAAACTGATGATGGTGTAAAACATGGTTCAGCAAGATGGCTCTTCCCCTTAAACACTGTACAGTTACACAGGTGTGATTTGCAGTCCTAGTAACTAGCCTGCAGTGCACGAGTGTTATAAGGGAAAGTAAACAATTGTGCAGTTCTTTCAAAAGAAGTGTACAATTGTCACTCAAACAACCATGTCTAATTTGGAGTTAGAGCCAACCATAGGGGGAGGGGGCAGGATGGGGCAAAAAGACTCCCCCACCCTCACCCCTTCCTTATTTTTTACTGTCACACACCCCTTTAGTACAAATCTCTTTCTCTCCCCAGTGTTCTGCTTCCAATAACATAAAAGATGACAGCCATAATATTTGCTAAGAAAATGGAAAAAATTATGCTTGCTCTGCAGGCTAACCTATTAACCTAAGTTGGATGGAGGTACTTATGGCCTCTTGACCTTGCTTCCAGACATTAAATCTTGTTAACGACAAGTTTTTGTTCACTGTTGTCTTGTTAGAGATATAGAGTATTCATACCAGGTGAGAAGAATCCCATATGCTGATTACCGAGTGAATGAAGTCATACCAGTCATAGATGCCACAGATTTTACAAACCCAAGTTTAGAACGTCATCAAGAAAAGCGACTCTTCAGGAAGCGTTATGGAATCAAAATAGAATTTCACCAAAGTGGTAGACTGGGTAAGCTAAAATTGATTAGATTGGGTGAAAATGTAGTTCCAGCCATTAAAGTTCATCCAAACAGACTTAAACCCAAAAATAACTGAGATTCATTTTGTACATTAAATTTAGTAATTTACAGTGTAGGTTTGAATTATTGTGGATTTTAGGTTTTTTTTTAACAAACTCCTTTTTTTTGCTTAAAATTAAGACTTCCCTTACTGTGTCAATAATCCCTTGACTCTAACGAGTAAAACTAACATCTAATTTCTGCTGACAATATCTCCCCTGAATCACACATTTAGGTCACAAGAATAAAGAAAATGATCATCTAGTAATCAAATAAAAGAAGCTGTTCATTATTAGACCAATTCTCCTTGTCAGCACCTTAGCAAATGTATAGAGATATAGAGGATATTACATGGCCGGGCGAAGATACGAATTTTATCTTCTCGTGCTGAAAGTATCTCTCACAAATGAGCGCAGCGAATGAGTGAGAGATACTTTCAGCACGAGAAGATAAAATTCGTATCCCCAAGCAGCCATGTAATGTTCTGTTTATTATTATAGATACTGATGAAATTTCCACATAAAAGACAACTTTTTTTATTCATTTTCGAAAGAGCAATTGGGTAATTATGTTGGTAACCATGGCCACACCTATATCCTCACACATGAAAGATAAAAATAGTATCTTCACTGCGCACGGTGAAGATATGATTTTTTAAGTAAAAGGAGAAATCCTGATATTTCATCAGTATCTACATGATAAATGCATACTGTTATTAGGGTGCAGAGCTAAAGAAACAATATCTTAATTCATCTATTTTTATTCTCCTTAGGTCACTTCTCTTTCCCAGCACTGTTACAACACCTCGTCTCTGCAGTTGGCCTTCTAACACTGACAGCAACCATTGTGGATATTCTTGTTCTGTACATCTTGCCTTATAAATCAGAATACCGCAGATTTGTTTATGAAGAGTCTCCAATCTTAGAAATGAAAAAGAATGCATAACAAAATGTCCAACTGTTTTACCAACAATTATTTATTGGTTTATTAAGAATTTTTACATATAGACGATTATAAAAGTTCTTGTGGAGTCATGTTGTACAACTTGTAAATTCACCTGACTGTAAATTTCCAAGTAATAAGTCTTAAGAATTTTTTCTCATGGTGAAGTTGATTTCTTAAGTACAAATTATGATGCAAAAATTATCATGATTTTACCACGTGGTTTATCATAATTACAGTAGTGGTGATCTAGGTATCAATCAAATATCATCCTTGCATAATGGTTTGATGTGACCTCAGTTTCTTTTTAAAATATACAATCAGTAAAGTTGATCCTTTCTTAGCCAGACACAATCAGGCAGCAGAACTAAGAAGTATAGTGTATGTAACTGAAGATGATTCACATCTAAGCTTTTATCATCATTTAATATGACACATGGTCGACGAATGTTTCTCACAGAGCAAGAATGTGGAACTGCCTAAATGTAATGTATGAAATGAATTGCAGTAAAGTACCAATAACAGGTTAAGAAAAATTAACAACTAAGAGAAATGATGTGCTCGAAAACAAGTTGTCATGTTAGCTTGTGATACATACATACATATACTTTATTTAATCTCGAATTTGGAGTAGCTAAACAATAAGCTAGTATCTTTGAGTTACAAGTATAATTCTAAATACTACTAAAATGTAAAATGTAAAATTGTAACATTCTAAAATTTAACTATGAGAAAGAGTCATACTGTAGAATCTTGCGCTTGAAATCAGAAAAGTCAGACGTTCTAAAAGAGTCCGGAAGAGAGTTCCATAGTTTTGAAGCCATATATGAAAAGGAGTGAAGACCATAAGTAGTAGTTTTTGTAGACGGTAGAGACAAAATATAATTTCCGCGTAGATTATAGGATACAGACCTGTGATGAGCACAAAAAGGAGTTACCGGTATACACGAGCTGTCTTGTACCCAGATCTCTTTTGCACATTGTGCCCATTCTTCAGCCAGGGAAAGTGCAACAAATAATCCAGAAGAAGGCCAATAAGTGAATTATTTACAGTGTCAGAAGGAATTGAAATATTGAGATCTCTGATTCAAATTCTCTGTACACCCACTCAAATGAATGCATTTCCTAATAGTTCTGCTTTGACTTGAGCCATCAGATATGATTTACAACTATTTAACATTTTTCGTACATCAACATTTTAACAGTATGCCCCAGTAAGTAAAGAAAGGCTGAAAACATCATCAGGTTACATCAAGTAAAATTATTTTTTAAATAGAACAGTGTTACCAGTATTAGCAGATTGTTCTGACATGTTCCAATATTCTAGATGAGAACTATGGACTTGACTAAACTGTAAGTCTGCAGTTTGGATTTCCATTAGGAAATTTAAGACAGTAAAAAATCAGAAAACTGTGAACACCAGAAATATTACTTTCCATTTAGTTATTGTATTTCATCAAAACTGAAACAAAGCCAATCAGATACCAAAACGACTCCAACGTATCAGCAATGCTGATTAGTTTGTGGTTTATCAGTTTGCTCCAACTTATGTCTATCTCTAAAATTTCATGATTGATAATATCAAACAAGTGGATTTCAGGGGTTCCTGGTTTTTTTTCTTGGTAACAGTTGACTACCTGATTTTAAGTTGTGATAAATAATTGCAATTTATACATGGAAGGATGAAGACAAATAAGGGTGATCAAATGTTACAGAAGCATGATAAGAACGATACACTTACTTGGTTATTCTATAATACTGTTATGCTAAAATACAAAATGACCTTACTCAAAAGACATGTAAATAAACAGGAATTTCATAACTTTAATTTATGATATAGTTTTCATTGAAAATTCATATGTTTATAGCCACTAATCCAGTCAAATGTTAATAGGAATGTACATATTAACAAAATTGGCTAAAATCAGATCTGATTATGATGGACCCTTTGAACATTATTCCTCACGAAACTACTCCTGACAAGTACATGTATAAAATTATGTTGTAGTTCAATTTTACGCTTGGTTTAAATTTCATTTTCCTTTGTTCTCAGTCATGTCAATGTATGATAATGAGTTTGAAACAAAGGAAAATAAAATTTGAACCAAGGATAAAATTAAACCATAACATATACAATTATCAGCTTTCAACACATCTGCATTTGAAATGAAACAAAATTGATTGTCTCACAAAATGTAGTCACCTCGGATGTGGATAGCAATGTGAAGTTGAGAAGCTGAGAAGTGTGTCACCTCCAACATGGAGTGGAGAAGCAGGTGCCATCTCCCAAAGTGGATCACAACATGGCCCATTGCAGAAACGTGAGAGGACTGGGACGAGTTTCTTATGTTGATTACATTGAAAATCTAAACATTTCAACTGAAATGTTACTGAATGAAAAGCTACCCAGTCAAATTTGAGAGTTTTCAGCAGAAAAGTGTCCAAATCGGAGCCTTGCAAAAGTTGCAAAAATTCCATACAAACCCTTAAAAATTTTTTGGCCTATCTACCCAATCCATTTTAGGTGATATTTGAAGAGCCATGATTTTGCCCTTTTCCTCCTCTAAATACTTCTATTCTTGCTTAAGACTCTCAAATTTAGTTGATCTTTCATTTGAATATCTTAGTTTTTCAAACAAACGGAAAACAACCCCACTCTTTCCCAGTCCTCTCACGTTTCTGCGATGGGCTATGGATCAAAGAAGCATGTGTTGCTTCCAATGTGGATCCAGTATTGGGAGGCAATCAAATCTTTTGACAAACAATTCTACTTCATTTCAAGTCAATTCACCACAGTGACAATAATTATTACCCACAACATTTCTTTACAATATCATTATCTGCATTTGTTTAAATAACATGCTGAAGACAGCAGGATTAAGTAGTCATTTTGAGTAGTGGGCACAAAAACCATATTTCAAAAATGACATTCCACATATCTACTCATGTTCGAGTTGGCTTTTATTTTCACGTCTCAATGTAGCACACATGTTGACCAAGAACTGTAGACTGTCCATGTGTCTTATGAAGGCCCAGCAGATGTTGAAAAGGCATGTAAATTTCCCATCTGACTAAGACCAGACTGGATGTGAGCGACATGAATCTCTACATTGTTTTGAAAACAGCTGCAGAACAAGAAAAAAAAATGAAACAACTATCAGCTCTCATTTCATACAATCTTCAGCTAAAAAACAACACTTGTAACTCCTCTACAGAGACACCGTAATGAAGATAAGATAGTTGAGCCTCAGGTCAATATCCAATGACCCCCCCCCCTTGATACTAATAACTTGCGACAAAAGACCAAAAAAATGACCTTTCTTTAACCTGATACACCCTAACAAGAGTTAACAAGTTCTCCATGCTGTCCACTCTATACATTTCCTTACTTGTAAGGAGAATTTGCCTTAAAATCAAGAGCTTCTTGAAGCAATTGCCCAAAATCGGTTTAACAAAATTTTGTCAAATCTGCAATTTTTGTTACAGCATGCTTTTCTGGATGTAAGTATTAAATACACACCTAATGTTTGAAGGATCTATAGTTTTCTTGATTTCATCCACTGCATCAGATAAAGATTTGAACTCAAAGGTATTGAGATCATTCTCTGCTAATGACTGAAAATATGAATGGAAGAAGGATAAGAGCTGTCAGTTAAGTTGCTTTCAGGCTACACAGTATTCCCTGGATCTCTTTGACAAGGAGTTGTGAAGTACATGTAGCATCAAAAGAATGCAATTTGAAGCTGTCATGATCTTTGTGCACTATGGGTACTTCCGCTACCACTTCCACCACGACTTCTACTACCACCAATACCACCACCACAAACTACTATCAATGGTAATCTCAACTAAGGCTATGACTACTAACCCTACTTTAACCACTACCACTGCCACCCCTGCTGTTGCTGCTTACATGTGTCTAAATTTTGTAGTCACTTACCTTAATTTGAAGCATGAGAGAAGTTAGACTGCTGACAATCTGCACCAATGGCTCACTTGTGAGAGCGTTTCTGAAAAATAATCAATCTTTTAATGGTAGTGATTAATTTTCATGCACACATTACATCAGAACACTGAACTAACTCAAGCTGGAAACACCCAGTAGACCATGGTTTGAGCCCAGTTTAAAAGGTTGATCATGTAGTATGATGGTCCAGGTGAAGCAGTTATGAAAAGGACAGTCGTAGGTCAGAGTCACTGATAATTATTTTTGTCACCATGGAGAAGTCATTGTCAGATCTAAGACAGTGCCAATAGCTTTGAGTAGGCTCTCACTGGTGCTTGTTAAGTAACAAGGTAGCACAAGACAAGTGCAGGAAGGACCTTTTTACAACTCCTACCCCCGACAATGTATGTGTGAGGCTGATTGCAAACTATGGCCAGTAATTCTCAGTACTATGTTACAGAATTCAATACATACAGGCCCATGTTTGCATTATTGTCTTCCACTACTTTGGTAGCCTCTTCATCGCATCTTCTTTTAACACTACTGGAGGGATCCATAGATTGAACACCTTGTTCAGGGGCAAGCTGATTTGAAAACAAAGCCCAAATAAGCACCTCACTTGCTATGTTGTAACTTTTCAATGTGTCAGCCTCTAAATTTGGAGTAAAGCTGATCGGTTTTACAGTATATCTATTCTGTGGAAATGGATTGGTTCCTGCTGTAATGAAAATATTCTAAGTTGTTCAATCAGTACTTATTAGGTCATTAGCAATAAACCCTTTAAGACTCAAGATCAAATCAGAATTTCTCCCTACTGACTACAGTTCCTTGTAATTAGCCAAGGGAATTTGGTATTATAACAAAATGATACCCCCTGCTGATGAACTTGTCCATTCTCCTAACTTGTTTACAAGATGATATGTTGGGGCCACAATGAGAAGTTACAAGTTAATCACTTTTAGGGGATTAAAGGGCTATTAAGCAATTATATAGGAAAATGTTCAAACCTCTTGGCAAAACTCCTGAACACCTGTTAAATACTCATTGAGATCCTGCAACAAATGGCACAAATCATCAACATTTGCAATAATATTGTGTCTGAATATTACCCTAGTTCTTTTTTTTGCATTTCTACGGACTTCAACTTTGTCTCGGTCTTAAAAAGACGCAAAAAAAAAAAAAAAAAAACTCAGCCAACATCCAGACATCTTGCCCTCACACTTGGTCAATGACACATAGATAGGAAATATAAATTAATTGCAGCAAAGAGTAGTTTATTGGTTAACAACAACATACCATAATTTATGTTAGGAGTAAATAGTGTATAATTATAATAAAAGGTTAGGAAAAATTAACAACTACGAGAAATGATTTACTTGACAAAAACAAACAAAAACACTAAAACTCACCTTATTAAGCCGCTCTAATTCCAATACCACAGAAGCATATCTCCTCTGGAACTCCTTATCAATGGGCTCCTGGTAGGATTTCTAACAAGTGAGTAAAATAATAGAGTAAAAATACAATTGGTATAGCTGGATTGCCAATTAAGATACTACCCTTTACAGTGATTATGGGTGAAGTGATATTGACTCAGACTACAGGGTTCGCATACTTTTGACCTGTTAAAATTCCATGACTTTCCATGACTTTTTCCATGACTATTTGAAAGATTCCATGACCCGTTTGCAAACATTCTCACAATGCGTGCTTCTGTTTATTTCTAATGAAACTAAATCTGATTTTGGGACTCATCAGTTAACTTTTCAACTTTGGGTCTTATTGCCTTTCACTCATAGAGAGCATATTGATTTTCCATGACTTTCACAGACCCACACCTAAATTTCATGACTTTCAAGGCCTGGAAAATGAAATTTTGAAATTCCACGACTTTCCAGGTTTTCCATGACCTGTACAAACCCCAGACTACTGTAACAATGATGATGGCTATGGTCACAGTAATGATAACAATAGTGCTCACTAGCTTGTAGAAGTTACTTAGTCCTTTAACTTCCAAGATCTGCTTGTTGATTCTCCCCTCTAGTTAGGAGGAGATCACAATAATAATAATAATAATAATAATAATACCTTTATTTAGACACAATAAAGTTTAAAGCTGAACAGCTTGTGGGGTCGTGTCTAAATCCAAATAAACTCGAAATTAAATAAATTCAAATGATGATGGTTTTTTAGGAGAGGGAAAAACCGGAGTACCCTGAGAAAAACCTCTCGGAGCAAAGTAGAGAACCAACAAACTCAATCCACTTATGACAACAAAAAACTCAATCCACTTATGACAACAAAAACTTCTACCTGATAAGTTTTAAGTATTCTCATCAGCTGTTTGTTGGATAATGTATGGATATCATAGGGAGAAGTTACAGGTTAGTCACTTAGGTGAACTCATTTAAAAGAGTTACAACAAAAAAAATTTAAACCAGCTAAAGACAATAGAGCACAAAATTTATTCCATCTCTATCAAGCTAATTGTAAAAACAACTTATTGATCAACATTCAGCACTACAAACGTCGCATAAGGAAGATTCCGACCGCATTCCATTCACTCTCACGTTTCACCCTCACAACCACTCAGTTAAATCAATCATTCTTAAAAACTTTAAATTACTTCAAAACGATCCAGAGACAAGCACTATCTTTTCGCAGCCTCCGCTCATTTCATTCAAATGCGACAAAAACATAGGCAATTTTTTGGTCAGAAGTTCTTTTCAGACTAATGACCAACCAGGCACTTTTAAATGCGCTCGTGCACGATGCAAAATGTGTCCTTTCATTCACAACACTGATAAAATATCGGGACCTAAACAATCCATTAAGATCACCGATCACTTCACGTGCACCTCCGCCAATGTAATCTATTGCATAACTTGCACTTATTGCAAAAAGATATACATCGGCGAAACAGGCAGAAGACTAGGTGACCAATTCCGAGAACACCTTCGAGACGTGGAAAGGAATGACAAGGACACATCGAAACCAGTCGCTAGTCATTTTAATTTACCTAATCATTCTAAGCAGCATATGGCAATCTGCGGTCTTTCCTTGCACTTAGGTAGCACGGAAAGCCATAAAAATCTTGAACAAAAGCTCATCTTTCAAACAGGCAGTCTAAATCCCACAGGGATCAACGAACGCTTTTCATTCCACTAACTTATTCATTTTTTTCTCGTTGCCATGTTCCCACCAATAACCATTGGTGGGAACATGGCAACAAGCCATGTTCCCACCAATGGTTATTGGTTCCGAACATGGCATTGTCTTCCTTTAAAAGCACACATAACCCACAATTCCTCTATTTGCTCTGACGAAGGGCTAACGCTCGAAATGTCAGCTTTTGTAATCGTTACGGTGGCCAATTTACCATTTCAACTTCGTTGATATATCCAAATTATTTCGTTACTCCCACCGATGCAGCCCCAAACAGTTTGTTTCGAAACTATCAGCCTTTATTAATTGCAAAAACAGTCCTTTGTAGTTACAGTATAATTAGCACAAAGCACTACCAAAGTTTGATTGCAAATTCAAAGCCTTGAACTCTCACCATCTTTTCAGCTTGTGTGTTCATTTCTCTCAACTTTTCAATGCATTCTTTCTTGACAAGTAAGATCTTTGATAACCTTGTCTACAAGACAAAAATCTTTCTCAAATAAATACTCACAAACACTGACATCTTTGAATGCTCAATGTAATTATGGTTTTAACTCATGAGTGTCGAAGTTTGGTTACAATGCATATTTGATGGAATCATGAAAAACATACCACAAGGATGAGAAACCTGATTGGAAAACCACCAAGAGTGCCACCTTAAGACAAATGATACAAAGATACATCTTAAATTTTAGATCAATTTTAATGGAAAATATGTTTCAACAACAAAAGGCCGAGACAGCAGAAAGCAAATCGTTATCTTTTAAATTTCGTTTTATAATGTCTAGTCAAGGCTGAACATATAAAAATATCCTCATAGGAGATAAGAGCACTTTGACAATGGAAAATGACACAACATTGTGATAACAATGCCATCAAATTTGTCCTCAATTACCTTGCCCTTGTTGGGAGATTGCATCTTGAAGTCGTAACCTTACAGAACAATGAAACAATATTCAATTTCTTCATTTTACTGTTAATAGCTATAATTTTCAAAACTTGTTTCCTACATCCCCAAAACCTCTGTTTAAAAATGGTGGCAAATGCAAGGCTCCTGATGTGTACATGATTAATTACTCTTCTTCTGTCTATTAATGACGATTTTTTTTTCTCTTATAAAAGTGTTATGCTGTAAATTGCACCAGGCCTATTTCTCATGACAAAAATTTACATACTGGTACTTGTTGAAATTATTTTAACACTGTAGGTGCTACCTAGAAAATTTCAAATTGGTGAGAGTTTGAAGAAGCAACAATGCTGGTTCGCCCAGTTTTATAACAATTAACCTTAACTTAAGTCTGTCTAACTTAACTTAAGTCTGTCTCTATGATCAATCCAATTAAATCCTCTTCAGTCTTAGCAATGATTCTTCCTTGTGTGTTGAAAATTGTCTGTCCTGGATTTTTCTTATAACATTTTGCAGTCCCCACCAAGTTCAGGGTAGTTTCAAACAACAATTAAAACAACAAAATGACATTGATGTGACTGAAAGATCAATGACTGTTACCTTCCGGGTGAAGCTCCTATAAGAGGATCATGAACCTGTGAAAAGATGTGATGGATATGAATTCATAAGTAAAATTTACTACAGGTATCAGGTGAAATGTTAGCATCTTGATTTCTCTTTAACACAATGCTGGAAATTTTCTTACCATATTTGGGCTATTCAAGTCACTACCAGCAGGAAGAAGCCTAGAAGATATCAAGCTTCCATTATCATTAAGAAAAAAAAAAAATCTTAAAAAGACCAAATTGTGCAAATGAAAGCATGATAACAGAAGTGGATTAATGAGTTTGTATTACCTTGGTGGTGTATAAGCAGGAGTGAATGCTGCAGTTCTTGGTCGTTCTTTTTGAAGAAATGCTGATATGGGCATAGTGTCATGAGCCTCCTCACTCTGAAAACAGTGGATCAGTGTTATAAATTTTTTGGCCTTTTCTTTTTTTTTTTTTTTTTTTTTTTACTCTTCAATTCAGTTTAACCCATTGACACTTACG